>NC_092045.1:56063052-56225514 GCF_003086295.3 Arachis hypogaea
ATTCTACTATTAGAAAAACAAAATTATTTTTTAGTTTAAAAATTAAATAAAATAATAAATTTACAGATTTGTTGTTTACTAGATATTGCTGACTTTATTTTCGTTTTCTAATTTAAATAAAATAATTTAATCATATAATTTAAAAAATTCAAAAATAAAAATTTAGTTTTTTAACATTTTAATTTTTTTAAAATATTCTTTTTATTTTTTATTCACCGATAATGCTACACTGGACAGTTGACTTTTTTTGCTGCACTTGTTCACAAATTAAGAATAAATTAATTTAAAATTTTCAATTATTTAATTTTTTGGATATTGTTGGGATTTTTTATTTTTCTACTATTTGAAAAAAATTTATTTTTTAGTTTAAAAATTAAACAAAATAATAAATTTACAGATCTGTTGTTTAGTAGATATTGCTGGTTATTATTTTATTTTTCTAGTTTAAATAAAAACAATTTATTCATATAATTTAAATATAATATATTAAAAATTTATTTTTCAAATTTTTTATTTTTTAAAATATTTTTTTACTTATCGGATAATGCTACACCCAGACAGTTGACTTTTTTTTGGTTAACTTGTTCTCAAATTAAGAATAAATTAATTTAAAAATCTAAAAATTTCAATTTTTTTTGGATTTTCTTGGAATTTTTTTTCTACTATAGGAAAAAATTATTTTTTAGTTTAAAAATTAAATAAAATAATAAATTTACAAATTTGTTGTTTACTAGATATTACTGAACTTTATTTTCGTTTTCTAATTTAAATAAAATAATTTAATCATAAATTTAAAACTTCAAAAATAAAAAATTTTGTTTTTTAACATTTTAATTTTTTTAAAATATTGTTTTTATTTTTTTATTCGTCGGATAATGCTACACGTGGACAATTGACTTTTTTTGTTGCACTTGTTCACAAATTAAGAATAAACTAATTTAAAATTTTCAATTTTTTTATTTTTTGGATATTTTCAGATTTTTTATTTTTCTACTATTTGAAAAAAATTTATTTTTTGTTTAAAAATTCAATAAAATTATAAATTTACAGATCAGTTGTTTGCTAGAATTGCTGGTTATTATTTTATTTTTCTAATTTTAATAAAAAATTTAATCATATAATTTAAAAATAAAAAATTTAGTTTTTTAACATTTTAATTTTTTTAAAAATATTTTTTATTTTTTATTCGTCGGATAATGCTACACGTGGACAGTTGACTTTTTTTGCTGCACTTGTTCACAAATTAAAATAAATTAATTTAAAATTTTCAATTTTTTATTTTTTGGATATTGTCGGGATTTTTATTTTTCTACTATTTGAAAAAAATTATTTTTTTGTTTAAAAATTAAACAAAATTATAAATTTACAGATCTGTTGTTTCTAGATATTGCTGATTATTATTTTATTTTTCTAATTTTAATAAAAAATTTAATCATACAATTTAAAAATAAAAAATAAAAAGTTAGATTTTTAAAATTTTTAAATTTTTAAAATATTTTTTTATTTATGGATAATGCTACACCCAAACGTTGATTTTTTGTTTAACTTGTTCTCAAATTAAGAATAAATTAATTTTAAAAATCTAAAATTTTAATTTTATATTTTTTGATATTGTTAGAATTTTTTATTATTCTACTATTAGAAAAACAAAATTATTTTTTAGTTTAAAAATTAAATAAAATAATAAATTTACAGATTTGTTGTTTACTAGATATTGCTGGACTTTATTTTCGTTTTCTAATTTAAATAAAATAATTTAATCATATAATTTAAAAAATTAAAAAAAAAATTTAGTTTTTTAACATTTTAATTTTTTTAAAATATTCTTTTTATTTTTTTATTCACCGATAATGCTACACCTGGACAGTTGACTTTTTTTGCTGCACTTGTTCACAAATTAAGAATAAATTAATTTAAAATTTTCAATTATTTAATTTTTTGGATATTGTTGGGATTTTTTATTTTTCTACTATTTGAAAAAATTTATTTTTTAGTTTAAAAATTAAACAAAATAATAAATTTACAGATCTGTTGTTTAGTAGATATTGTGGTTATTATTTTATTTTTCTAGTTTAAATAAAAACAATTTATTCATATAATTTAAATATAATATATTAAAAATTTAGTTTTTCAAATTTTTTATTTTTTAAAAATATTTTTTACTTATCGGATAAGCTACACCCAGACAGTTGACTTTTTTTTGGTTAACTTGTTCTCAAATTAAGAATAAATTAATTTAAAAATCTAAAAATTTCAATTTTTTTTGGATTTTCTTGGAATTTTTTTTCTACTATGAGGAAAAAATTATTTTTTAGTTTAAAAATTAAATAAAATAATAAATTTACAAATTTGTTGTTTACTAGATATTACTGAACTTTATTTTCGTTTTCTAATTTAAATAAAATAATTTAATCATAAAATTTAAAACTTCAAAAATAAAAAATTTTGTTTTTTAACATTTTAATTTTTTTAAAAATATTGTTTTTATTTTTTTATTCGTCGGATAATGCTACACGTGGACAATTGACTTTTTTTGTTGCACTTGTTCACAAATTAAGAATAAACTAATTTAAAATTTTCAATTTTTTTTATTTTTTGGATATTTTCAAGATTATTTATTTTTCTACTATTTGAAAAAAATTATTTTTTTGTTTAAAAATTCAACAAAATTATAAATTTACAGATCAGTTGTTTGCTAGAATTGCTGGTTATTATTTTATTTTTCTAATTTTAATAAAAAATTTAATCATATAATTCAAAAATAAAAAATTTAGTTTTTAACATTTTAATTTTTTTAAAAATATTTTTTTATTTTTTTATTCGTCGGATAATGCTACACGTGGACAGTTGACTTTTTTTGCTGCACTTGTTCACAAATTAAAATAAATTAATTTAAAATTTCACTTTTTTATTTTTTGGATATTGTCGGGTTTTTATTTTTCTACTATTTGAAAAAAATTTATTTTTTTGTTTAAAAATTAAACAAAATTATAAATTTACAAATCTTGTGTTTACTAGATATTGCTGGTTATTATTTTATTTTTCTAATTTTAATAGAAAAATTTAATCATATAATTTAAAATAAAAATAAAAAGTTAGTTTTTTAAAATTTTTAATTTTTTAGAATATGTTTTTATTTATCGGATAATACTACACCCAAACAGTTGACTTTTTTTTGTTTAACTTGTTCTCAAATTAAGAATAAATTAATTTAAAAATCTAAAATTTTCAATTTTATATTTTTTTGATATTTTAGAATTTTTTATTATTCTACTATTAGAAAAACAAAATTATTTTTTAGTTTAAAAATTAAATAAAATAATAAATTTACAGATTTGTTGTTTACTAGATATTGCTGGACTTTATTTTCGTTTTCTAATTTAAATAAAATAATTTAATCATATAATTTAAAAAATTCAACAATATAAAATTTAGTTTTTTAACATTTTAATTTTTTTAAAATATTCTTTTTATTTTTTTATTCACCGGATAATGCTACACTTGGACAGTTGACTTTTTTTGCTGCACTTGTACACAAATTAAGAATAAATTAATTTAAATTTTCAATTATTTAATTTTTTAGATATTGTTGGGATTTTTTATTTTTCTACTATTTGAAACAAATTTATTTTTTTAGTTTAAAAATTAAACAAAATAATAAATTTACAGATCTGTTGTTTAGTAGATATTGCTGGTTATTATTTTATTTTTCTAGTTTAAATAAAAACAATTTATTCATATAATTTAAATATAATATATTAAAAATTTAATTTTTCAAATTTTTTAGTTTTTTAAAAATATTTTTTTACTTATCGGATAATGCTACACCCAGACAGTTGACTTTTTTTTGGTTAACTTGTTCTCAAATTAAGAATAAATTAATTTAAGAAATCTAAAAATTTCAATTTTTTTTGGATTTTCTTGGAATTTTTTTTCTACTATGAGGAAAAAATTATTTTTTAGTTTAAAAATTAAATAAAATAATAAATTTACAAATTTGTTGTTTACTAGATATTACTGAACTTTATTTTCGTTTTCTAATTTAAATAAAATAATTTAATCATAAAATTTAAAACTTCAAAAATAAAAAATTTGTTTTTTAACATTTTAATTTTTTTAAAAATATTGTTTTTATTTTTTTATTCGTCGGATAATGCTACACGTGGACAATTGACTTTTTTTGTTGCACTTGTTCACAAATTAAGAATAAACTAATTTAAAATTTTCAATTTTTTTATTTTTTGGATATTTTCAAGATTTTTTATTTTTCTACTATTTGAAAAAAATTTATTTTTTTGTTTAAAAATTCAACAAAATTATAAATTTACAAATCAGTTGTTTGCTAGATATTGCTGGTTATTATTTTATTTTTCTAATTTTAATAAAAAAATTTAATCATATAATTCAAAAATAAAAAATTTAGTTTTTTAACATTTTA
Source organism: Arachis hypogaea (assembly GCF_003086295.3). NCBI lineage: Eukaryota > Viridiplantae > Streptophyta > Magnoliopsida > Fabales > Fabaceae > Arachis > Arachis hypogaea. The sequence continues at coordinate 56,067,491 of NC_092045.1, forward strand.
ATTTTTTTAAAATATTTTTTTATTTTTTTATTCGTCGGATAATGCTACACGTGGACAGTTAACTTTTTTTGCTGCACTTGTTCACAAATTAAAAATAAATTAATTTAAAATTTTCAATTTTTTATTTTTTGGATATTGTCGGGTTTTTTATTTTTCTACTATTTGAAAAAAAATTTATTTTTTTTGTTTAAAAATTAAACAAAATTATAAATTTACAAATCTTTTGTCTACTAGATATTGCTGGTTATTATTTTATTTTTCTAATTTTAATAGAAACATTTAATCATATAATTTAAAAATAAAAAATAAAAAGTTATTTTTTAAAATTTTTAATTTTTTAGAATATTTTTTTATTTATCGGATAATACTACACCCAAACAGTTGACTTTTTTTGTTTAACTTGTTCTCAGATTAAGAATAAATTAATTATAAAAATCTAAAATTTTCAATTTTATATTTTTTGATATTTTTAGAATTTTTTATTATTCTACTATTAAAAAACAAAATTATTTTTTAGTTTAAAAATTAAATAAAATAATAAATTTACAGATTTGTTGTTTACTAGATATTGCTGGACTTTATTTTCGTTTTCTAATTTAAATAAAATAATTTAATCATATAATTTAAAAAATTCAAAAATATAAAATTTAGTTTTTTAACATTTTAATTTTTTTAAAATATTCTTTTTATTTTTTTATTCACCGGATAATGCTACACTTGGACAGTTGACTTTTTTTGCTGCACTTGTACACAAATTAAGAATAAATTAATTTAAAATTTTCAATTATTTAATTTTTTAGATATTGTTGGGATTTTTTATTTTTCTACTATTTGAAACAAATTTATTTTTTTAGTTTAAAAATTAAACAAAATAATAAATTTACAGATCTGTTGTTTAGTAGATATTGCTGGTTATTATTTTATTTTTCTAGTTTAAATAAAAACAATTTATTCATATAATTTAAATATAATATATTAAAAATTTAATTTTTCAAATTTTTTAGTTTTTTAAAAATATTTTTTTACTTATCGGATAATGCTACACCCAGACAGTTGACTTTTTTTTGGTTAACTTGTTCTCAAATTAAGAATAAATTAATTTAAGAAATCTAAAAATTTCAATTTTTTGGATTTTTTGGAATTTATTTTCTACTATTAGGAAAAAATTATTTTTTAGTTTAAAAATTAAATAAAATAATAAATTTACAAATTTGTTGTTTACTAGATATTACTGAACTTTATTTTCGTTTTCTAATTTAAATAAAATAATTTAATCATAAAATTTAAAAATTCAAAAATAAAAAATTTAGGTTTTTAACATTTTAATTTTTTTTAAAATATTTTTTTATTTTTTTATTCGTCAGATAATGCTACACGTGGACAGTTGACTTTTTTTGCTGCACTTGTTCACAAATTAAAAATAAATTAATTTAAAATTTCAATTTTTTATTTTTTGGATATTGTCGGGTTTCTTATTTTTCTACTATTTGAAAAAAATTTATTTTTTTGTTTAAAAATTAAACAAAATTATAAATTTACAAATCTTGTGTTTACTAGATATTGCTGGTTATTATTTTATTTTTCTAATTTTAATAGAAAAATTTAATCATATAATTTAAAAATAAAAAATAAAAAAGTTAGTTTTTTAAAATTTTTAATTTTTTAGAATATTTTTTTATTTATCGGATAATACTACACCCAAACAGTTGACTTTTTTTTGTTTAACTTGTTCTCAAATTAAGAATAAATTAATTTTAAAAATCTAAAATTTTCAATTTTATATTTTTTGATATTTTTAGAATTTTTTATTATTCTACTATTAGAAAAACAAAATTATTTTTTAGTTTAAAAATTAAATAAAATAATAAATTTACAGATTTGTTGTTTACTAGATATTGCTGGACTTTATTTTCGTTTTCTAATTTAAATAAAATAATTTAATCATATAATTTAAAAAATTCAACAATATAAAATTTAGTTTTTTAACATTTTAATTTTTTTAAAATATTCTTTTTATTTTTTTATTCACCGGATAATGCTACACTTGGACAGTTGACTTTTTTTGCTGCACTTGTACACAAATTAAGAATAAATTAATTTAAAATTTTCAATTATTTAATTTTTTAGATATTGTTGGGATTTTTTATTTTTCTACTATTTGAAACAAATTTATTTTTTTAGTTTAAAAATTAAACAAAATAATAAATTTACAGATCTGTTGTTTAGTAGATATTGCTGGTTATTATTTTATTTTTCTAGTTTAAATAAAAACAATTTATTCATATAATTTAAATATAATATATTAAAAATTTAATTTTTCAAATTTTTTAGTTTTTTAAAAATATTTTTTTACTTATCGGATAATGCTACACCCAGACAGTTGACTTTTTTTTGGTTAACTTGTTCTCAAATTAAGAATAAATTAATTTAAGAAATCTAAAAATTTCAATTTTTTGGATTTTTTGGAATTTTTTTTCTACTATTAGGAAAAAATTATTTTTTAGTTTAAAAATTAAATAAAATAATAAATTTACAAATTTGTTGTTTACTATATATTACTGAACTTTATTTTCGTTTTCTAATTTAAATAAAATAATTTAATCATAAAATTTAAAAATTCAAAAATAAAAAATTTAGTTTTTTAACATTTTAATTTTTTTAAAAATATTTTTTTATTTTTTTATTCGTCGGATAATGCTACACGTGGACAGTTGACTTTTTTTTGCTGCACTTGTTCACAAATTAAAAATAAATTAATTTAAAATTTCAATTTTTTATTTTTTGGATATTGTCGGGTTTCTTATTTTTCTACTATTTGAAAAAAATTTATTTTTTTTGTTTAAAAATTAAACAAAATTATAAATTTACAAATCTTTTGTTTACTAGATATTGCTGGTTATTATTTTATTTTTCTAATTTTAATAGAAAAATTTAATCATATAATTTAAAAATAAAAAATAAAAAAGTTAGTTTTTTAAAATTTTTAATTTTTTAGAATATTTTTTTATTTATCGGATAATACTACACCCAAACAGTTGACTTTTTTTTGTTTAACTTGTTCTCAAGTTAAGAATAAATTAATTTTAAAAATCTAAAATTTTCAATTTTATATTTTTTGATATTTTTAGAATTTTTTATTATTCTACTATTAGAAAAACAAAATTATTTTTTAGTTTAAAAATTAAATAAAATAATAAATTTACAGATTTGTTGTTTACTAGATATTGCTGGACTTTATTTTCATTTTCTAATTTAAATAAAATAATTTAATCATATAATTTAAAAAATTCAAAATATAAAATTTAGTTTTTTAACATTTTAATTTTTTTAAAATATTCTTTTTATTTTTTTATTCACCGGATAATGCTACACTTGGACAGTTGACTTTTTTTTGCTGCACTTGTACACAAATTAAGAATAAATTAATTTAAAATTTTCAATTATTTAATTTTTTAGATATTGTTGGGATTTTTTATTTTTCTACTATTTGAAAAAAATTTATTTTTTTAGTTTAAAAATTAAACAAAATAATAAATTTACAGATCTGTTGTTTAGTAGATATTGCTGGTTATTATTTTATTTTTCTAGTTTAAATAAAAACAATTTATTCATATAATTTAAATATAATATATTAAAAATTTAATTTTTCAAATTTTTTATTTTTTTAAAAATATTTTTTTACTTATCGGATAATGCTACACCCAGACAGTTGACTTTTTTTTGGTTAACTTGTTCTCAAATTAAGAATAAATTAATTTAAGAAATCTAAAAATTTCAATTTTTTGGATTTTTTTGGAATTTTTTTTCTACTATTAGGAAAAATTTATTTTTTAGTTTAAAAATTAAATAAAATAATAAATTTACAAATTTGTTGTTTACTAGATATTACTGAACTTTATTTTCGTTTTCTAATTTAAATAAAATAATTTAATCATAAAATTTAAAAATTCAAAAATAAAAAATTTAGTTTTTTAACATTTTAATTTTTTTAAAAATATTTTTTTATTTTTTTATTCGTCGGATAATGCTACACGTGGACAGTTGACTTTTTTTTGCTGCACTTGTTCACAAATTAAAAATAAATTAATTTAAAATTTCAATTTTTTTATTTTTTGGATATTGTCGGGTTTCTTATTTTTCTACTATTTGGAAAAAATTTATTTTTTTGTTTAAAAATTAAACAAAATTATAAATTTACAAATCTTTGTTTACTAGATATTGCTGGTTATTATTTTATTTTTCTAATTTTAATAGAAAAATTTAATCATATAATTTAAAAATAAAAAATAAAAAAGTTAGTTTTTTAAAATTTTTAATTTTTTAGAATATTTTTTTATTTATCGGATAATACTACACCCAAACAGTTGACTTTTTTTTGTTTAACTTGTTCTCAAATTAAGAATAAATTAATTTTAAAAATCTAAAATTTTCAATTTTATATTTTTTTGATATTTTTAGAATTTTTTATTATTCTACTATTAGAAAAACAAAATTATTTTTTAGGTTAAAAATTAAATAAAATAATAAATTTACAGATTTGTTGTTTACTAGATATTGCTGGACTTTATTTTCGTTTTCTAATTTAAATAAAATAATTTAATCATATAATTTAAAAAATTCAAAATATAAAATTTAGTTTTTTAACATTTTAATTTTTTTAAAATATTTTTTTATTTTTTTATTCACCGGATAATGCTACACTTGGACAGTTGACTTTTTTTTGCTGCACTTGTACACAAATTAAGAAGAAATTAATTTAAAATTTTCAATTATTTAATTTTTTAGATATTGTTGGGATTTTTTATTTTTCTACTATTTGAAAAAAATTATTTTTTTAGTTTAAAAATTAAACAAAATAATAAATTTACAGATCTGTTGTTTAGTAGATATTGCTGTTTATTATTTTATTTTTCTAGTTTAAATAAAACAATTTATTCATATAACTTAAATATAATATATTAAAAATTTAATTTTTCAAATTTTTTATTTTTTTAAAAATATTTTTTTACTTATCGGATAATGCTACACCCAGACAGTTTGACTTTTTTTTGGTTAACTTGTTCTCAAATTAAGAATAAATTAATTTAAAAAATCTAAAAATTTCAATTTTTTTGGATTTTCTTGGAATTTTTTTTTCTACTATTAGGAAAAAATTATTTTTTAGTTTAAAAATTAAATAAAATAATAAATTTACAAATTTGTTGTTTACTAGATATTACTGAACTTTATTTTCATTTTCTAATTTAAATAAAATAATTTAATCATAAAATTTAAAAATTCAAAAATAAAAAATTTAGTTTTTTAACATTTTAATTTTTTTAAAAATATTGTTTTTATTTTTTTATTCGTCGGATAATGCTACACGTGGACAGTTGACTTTTTTTTGCTGCACTTGTTCACAAATTAAGAATAAATTAATTTAAAATTTTCAATTTTTTATTTTTTGGATATTGTCGGGATTTTTATTTTTCTCCTATTTGAAAAAAATTCATTTTTTTGTTTAAAAATTCAACAAAATTATAAATTTACAGATCAGTTGTTTGCTAGATATTGCTGATTATTATTTTATTTTTCTAATTTTAATAAAACAAATTTAATCATACAATTTAAAAATAAAAAATAAAAAAGTTAGATTTTTAAAATTTTTAAAATATTTTTTTATTTATTGGATAATGCTACACCCAAGCGGTGGAATTTTTTGTTTAACTTGTTCTCAAATTAAGAATAAATTAATTTTAAAAATCTAAAATTTTAAATTTTATATTTTTTTGATATTGTTAGAATTTTTTATTATTCTACTATTAGAAAAACAAAATTATTTTTTAGTTTAAAAATTAAATAAAATAATAAATTTACAGATTTGTTGTTTACTAGATATTGCTGGACTTTATTTTCATTTTCTAATTTAAATAAAAAATTTAATCATATAATTTAAAAAATTAAAAAACAAAAATTTAGTTTTTTAACATTTTAATTTTTTTAAAATATTCTTTTTATTTTTTATTCACCGAATAATGCTACACCTGGACAGTTGACTTTTTTTTGCTGCACTTGTTCACAAATTAAGAATAAATTAATTTAAAATTTTCAATTATTTAATTTTTTGGATATTGTTGGGATTTTTTATTTTTCTACTATTTGAAAAAAATTTATTTTTTTAGTTTAAAAATTAAACAAAATAATAAATTTACAGATCTGTTGTTTAGTAGATATTGTTGGTTATTATTTTATTTTTCTAGTTTAAATAAAAACAATTTTTTCATATAATTTAAATATAATATATTAAAAATTTAGTTTTTCAAATTTTTTATTTTTTTAAAAATATTTTTTTACTTATCGGATAATGCTACACCCAGACAGTTGACTTTTTTTTGGTTAACTTGTTCTCAAATTAAGAATAAATTAATTTAAAAAATCTAAAAATTTCAATTTTTTTGGATTTTCTTGGAATTTTTTTTCTACTATGAGGAAAAAATTATTTTTTAGTTTAAAAATTAAATAAAATAATAAATTTACAAATTTGTTGTTTACTAGATATTACTGAACTTTATTTTCGTTTTCTAATTTAAATAAAATAATTTAATCATAAAATTTAAAAATTCAAAAATAAAAAATTTAGTTTTTTAACATTTTAATTTTTTTTAAAATATTGTTTTTATTTGTTTAATCATCGGATAATGCTACACGTGGACAATTGACTTTTTTTGCTGCACTTGTTCACAAATTAAGAATAAATTAATTTTCAATTTTCAATTTTTTTATTTTTGGGATATTGTCGGGATTTTTTTATTTTTCTACTATTTGAAAAAAAAAAATATTTTTTTTGTTTAAAAATTAAACAAAATTATAAATTTACAGATCTGTTGTTTACTAGATATTGCTGGTTATTATTTTATTTTTCTAATTTTAATAAAAAACATTTAATCATATAATTTAAAAATAAAAAGTTAGTTTTTTAAAAATTTTTATTTTTTAAAATATTTTTTTATTTATCGGATAATGCTACACCAAAATAGTTGACCTTTTTGTTTAACTTGTTCTCAAATTAAGAATAAATTAATTTTAAAAATCTAAAATTTTCAATTTTTTTATTTTTTGGATATTGTTAGAATTTTTTATTATTCTACTATTAGAAAAACAAAATTATTTTTTAGTTTAAAAATTAAATAAAATAATAAATTTACAGATTTGTTGTTTAATAGATATTGCTAGACTTTATTAAAATAAAATAATTTAATCATATAATTTAAAAAATTCAACAATAAAAATTTTAGTTTTTTAACATTTTAATTTTTTTAAAATATTCTTTTATTTTTTTATTCAGCGGATATTGCTTCACCTGGATAGTTGACTTTTTTTGCTGCACTTGTTCACAAATTAAGAATAAATTAATTTAAAATTTTTAATTATTTAATTTTTTGGATATTGTTGGGATTTTTTATTTTTCTACTATTTGAAGAAAAAAATTTAGTTTAAAAATTAAACAAAATAATAAATTTACAGATTTGTTGTTTACTAGATATTGCTGGTTTTTATTTTATTTTTCTAATTTAAATAAAAACAATTTATTCATATAATTTAAATATAATATATTAAAAATTTAGTTTTTTCAAATTTTTTATTTTTTTAAAAATATTTTTTTACTTATCGGGTAATGCTACACCCAGACAGTTGACTTTTCTTTGTTGAACTTGTTTTCAAATTAAGAATAAATCAATTTAAAAACAAAAATTTCAATTTTTTTTGGATTTTCTTGGAATTTTTTATTCTACTATTAGAAAAAAATTATTTTTTAGTTTAAAAATTAAATAAAATAATAAATTTACAAATTTGTTATTTACTAGATATTGCTGAACTTTATTTTCGTTTTCTAATTTAAATAAAAGAATTTAATCATAAAATTTAAAAATTCAAAAATAACAAATTTTGTTTTTTAACATTTTAATTTTTTTAAAAATATTGTTTTTATTTTTTATTCATTGGATAATGCTACACGTGGACAGTTGACTTTTTTTTTGCTGCACTTGTTCACAAATTAAGAATAAACTAATTTAAAATTTTCAATTTTTTTTATTTTTTGGATATTGTCGGGATTTTTTATTTTTCTACTATTTGAAAAAAATTTATTTTTTTGTTTAAAAACTAAACAAAATTATAAATTTACAGATCTGTTGTTTACTAGATATTGTTGGTTATTATTTTATTTTTCTAATTTTATTAAAAAAAATTTAATCATATAATTTAAAAATAAAAAATAAAAAAGTTAATTTTTTAAAATTTTTAATTTTTTAAAATATTTTTTTTATTTATCGGATAATGCTACACCCAAACACTTGACTTTTTTTTGTTTAACTTGTTCATAAATTAAGAATAAATTAATTTTAAAAATCTAAAATTTTCAATTTTTTTATTTTTTGGATATTTTTAGAATTTTTTATTATTCTACTATTAGAAAAACAAAATTATTTTTTAGTTTAAAAATTAAATAAAATAATAAATTTACAAATTTGTTGTTTACTAGATATTGCTAGACTTTATTAAAATAAAATAATTTAATCATATAATTTAAAAAATTCAACAATAAAAATTTTACTTTTTTAACATTTTAATTTTTTTAAATATTCTTTTTATTTTTTTATTCAGCGGATATTACTTCACCTGGACAGTTGACTTTTTTTTGCTGCACTTGTTCACAAATTAAGAATAAATTAATTTAAAATTTTCAATTATTTAATTTTTTGGATATTGTTGGCATTTTTTATTTTTCTAATATTTGAAAAAAAAATTTAGTTTAAAAATTAAACAAAATAATAAATTTACAGATCTGTTATTTACTAGATATTGCTGGTTATTATTTTATTTTTCTAATTTAAATAAAAACAATTTATTCATATAATTTAAAAATAATACATTAAAAATTTAGTTTTTTCAAATTTTTTATTTTTTTAAAAATATTTTTTTACTTATCGGATAATGCTACACCCAGACAGTTGACTTTGTTTTGTTTAACTTGTTCTCAAATTAAGAATAAATTAATTTAAAAAATCTAAAAATTTCAATTTTTTTTGGATTTTCATGGAATTTTTTTTCTACTATTACGAAAAAATTATTTTTTAGTTTAAAAATTAAATAAAATAATAAATTTACAAATTTGTTGTTTACTAGATATTACTGAACTTTATTTTCGTTTTCTAATTTAAATAAAAGAATTTAATCATAAAATTTAAAAATTCAAAAATAAAAAATTTAGTTTCTTTAACATTTTAATTTTTTAAAAATATTGTTTTTATTTTTTTATTCGTAGGATAATGCTACACGTGGACAGTTGACTTTTTTTGCTGCACTTATTCACAAATTAAGAATAAATTAATTTAAAAATTTCAATTATTTAATTTTTTGGATTTTGTTGGGATTTTTTATTTTTCTAATATTTGAAAAAATTTTATTTTTTTAGTTTAAAAATTAAGCAAAATAATAAATTTACAGATCTGTTGTTTACTAGATATTGCTGGTTATTATTTTATTTTTCTAATTTAAATAAAAACAATTTATTCATATAATTTAAATATAATATATTAAAAATTTAGTTTTTTCAATTTTTATTTTTTTTAAAATATTTTTTACTTATCGGATAATGCTACACCCAGACTGTTGACCTTTTTTTGTTTAACTTGTTCTCAAATTAAGAATAAATTAATTTAAAAAATCTAAAAATTTCAATTTTTTTGGATTTTTTTGGAATTTTTTATTCTACTATTAGAAAAAATTATTTTTTAGTTTAAAAATGTTACGGCCCGGCCCAAAGACCCGACGGGTCGACCCTGGCCCGAGCTCCACCCGACCCGGTAAGTCACCCTTCAAGCGACCCGGACACGTGTCTTGTACGACCCACACACGGCTGCAGGACAACGTCCTTGGGAATATGGGCCTGTCCTCACAAAGGGGCCCACGACTGACATGTATATAAGGGGAAGATTGGCTCTTCCCCCGAGGTACGTCACCTTTACACATCACCTTTCTCACCTACACATCATCTGACTTGAGCGTCGGAGTGTCTTTGCAGGTGGCACCCCCCCTCATCTTCTCACCAGGACAAGTGCTCGACCGCTCGGGAAGCCTGCAACCAGCGCGATCAAGGTCAGGGTCTCCTCACTCCTTCATCCGTGAATCCCACCTGTCCGGAACCCGACAACCGAACATTGGCGCCGTCTGTGGGGACAACTCCCTGCCTAGATGGAAGTCGTGCTGGGCCCCGGCGACCAAGCTCGAGCAGCAGGAGCGGAGGGGGCAGCCTCCGTCGCCTCGCTAAGGGGACGGCGGAGATCCCCCCAACAACACACGAGAACCCGACCATTCGGGGGAACGGGCGGCGATAGCGCCATAATAATGCAGGAGCTACGCCACAGAGTCCAGAACCTAGAGCGACAGCTGGCCGACCGGGAACGGGAGGAACGGTTTACCGATCCCAGTTATACCCCGTCTCCCGGGAGCGAGGAGGAAGACTCCCACAGGAGTCGCCCGCGGCGTACATCCGCATCCCGGACGGAAGCGGAGAGCTCGCGGGAGGAGTCACCCGTAAGAAGAAGACGAAATGACACGATCATCTACTCCCGCGGCAGACCAACCCGTCGAGCGGCGGGAGGTCGTGAAGGCGGAGAAGGGAGATCTGAGAGAACACGACAACCTGTGATAATGGGCGTCACCCCGTTCCACCGATCTATCCTCGAGGTCCGGTTGCCGAAACACTTCGACAAACCAACGGACATGAGGTACGACGGAACTCAAGACCCCCTTAAACACCTCACGGCCTTTGAGGCCAGGATGAATCTGGAGGGAGTAGGGGATGAAGTAAGATGCCGCGCCTTCCCGGTAACCCTAGCAGGGCCAGCGATCAGATGGTTTAACGGCCTCCCTCAAGGCTCCATCCACAATTTCTCAGACATCAGCCGTGCATTCCTGGCCCAATTTACAACGCGGATAGCAAAAGCCAAACACCCTATCAACCTTCTAGGGGTAACCCAGAGACAAGGAGAACCGACTAGGAGGTACTTAGATCGGTTCAATGACGAATGCCTGGAAATCGATGGCTTAACCGACTCGGTGGCCAGTCTCTGCCTAACAAACGGCCTCCTCAACGAGAACTTCCGAAAACACCTTACCACGAAACCGGTTTGGACAATGCATGAAATCCAGACGGTGGCCAAGGAGTACATAAACGATGAGGAAGTCAGCCGAGTCGTGGCTGCCAATAAGCGGCAGTCCGGCTACAGCCAGGCTCGGCAAACAGGTGACGGAGAGAGAGCAAAAGAAAAATCCAGGGAGGAGGCATCAAACAAGGCACCTAGACCGTTCCCTCGGGTCGGGAAGTTTACTAACTACACTCCACTCACTCTCCCCATCGTGGAAGTCTACCAGCAAATAGCAGAGAAGGGAATTCTTCCAAAGCCTCGACCACTTAAGGACCGTACGGGAGGAAACAAGAACCTTTATTGTGATTACCACAAGGGTTATGGCCATCAAACGCAGGACTGTTTTGACCTGAAGGATGCGCTGGAACAAGCGATAAGGGAAGGAAAGCTAGCAGCGTTCTCCCATCTCATCAGGGAGCCGAGGAGACATTATCGCGATCAAGACGAGGAAGGCAAAGCCCGTTCGGCTAAGCGGCGACAAGAACCCGAAGACAGAGACCACGGCCTCACTGTGATAAACGTGGTAACGGCAAAGAACGCCGCGCCAAAATCCCGATCGGCACACAAGAAAGACGCTAAAGTCCTGACGATCTCATCCCCGCCGGTGCAAGGCTCTAAGAAACCTCCATCCATTTCTTTCGACCCGGAAGACCAATGGTTCAGCGACGCCCCGGAAAACCCCCCCATGGTCATAACGGCCAGAGTGGGAACCGGCCTCGTCAAACGGATCCTCGTCGACACAGGAGCTGATTCAAATATCATATTCCGCAACGTGTTCGACGCACTAGGGCTAAAGGATGCCAACCTGACGACTCACCAACACGGGGTTATCGGGCTAGGCGACCACTTCATCAAACCGGACGGAGTCATATCCCTACCAATCTCGGTGGGGCAAATCCAAGGCCGAAGATCGGTGATGGCCGAGTTCGTAATCCTCCGAGATTCCACAGCCTACAACATCATCTTGGGAAGAAAAACAATCAACGATTTTGAAGCCATAATCAACACCAAGCTGCTAGTTATGAAGTTCGTTACCGATGACGGATCCATAGGCACCATAAGGGGAGACCTCGAGACAGCGGTCGCTTGCGACAACGCCAGCCTTTCCCTTCGAAAGAAGTCCAAGGAAGCATCCGGCGTGTTCCTAGCCGACCTTGATGCCAGAGTAGAGGACAAGCCGAGGCCAGAACCAGAAGGGGACCTGGAAAAGTTTAGGATCGGTGACGAAGAGGAAAAGTTCACATTCGTTAACAAGAACCTCCCACATGAGCTGAAGGAACCTTTGATTGAGATGATAAGGGCCAACAGGGACTTGTTCGCCTGGACACCAGCCGACATGCCGGGCATAGATCCAAAAATCATCTCACATCATCTAGCCGTCAAGGCGGAAGCACGCCCGGTGGCTCAACGAAGGAGAAAGATGTCGGCGGAAAGAGCAGAGGAGGTAGCCAAGCAAACGGCCAGCCTCCTAGAAGCAGGCTTCATACGGGAAGTGGACTACTCGACATGGCTCTCGAATGTGGTATTGGTGAGAAAACACAACGGCAGGTGGAGAATGTGCGTGGACTACTCTGACCTTAACAAAGCATGCCCCAAAGATTGCTTCCCCCTCCCTAACATAGATGCACTCGTCGACGCCGCGGCGGGATACCGGTATCTAAGTTTCATGGATGCCTACTCCGGTTACAATCAGATACCGATGCACCGCCCCGACGAGGACAAGACGGCGTTCATAACGCCAGGAGGAACTTTTTGCTATAAGGTAATGCCATTCGGCTTGAAAAATGTGGGGGCAACATATCAAAGGCTGATGAACAGGATATTCCACGACCTCATAGGGAAAACAGTTGAAGTTTACGTGGACGACATCTGATGAGCGGATAATTTGTATGCTTTTTGGCATTGTTTTTAGTATGTTTTTAGTATAATCTAGTTAGTTTTTAGTATATTTTTATTAGTTTTTAGCTAAAATTCACTTTTCTGGATTTTACTATGAGTTTGTGTGTTTTTCTGTGATTTCAGGTATTTTCTGGCTGAAATCGAGGGTCCTGAGCAAAAATCTGATTCCGAGACCAAAAAGGACTGCAGATGCTGTTGGATTCTGACCTCCCTGCACTCGAAGTGGATTTTCTGGAGCTACAGAAGCCCAATTGGCGCGCTATCAACGGCATTGGAAAGTAGACATCCTGGGCTTTCCAGAAATATATGATAGTTCATACTTTGCCCGAGATTTGATGGCCCAAACCGGCACTCAAAGTCTCCCTCAGAAATTCCAGCGTTAAACGCCGGAACTGGCATAAAACTTGGAGTTAAACGCCCAAACTGGCATGAAAGCTGGCGTTTAACTCCAGAAAACGTCTCTACACATAAAAGCCTCATTGCTCAGCCCAAGCACACACCAAGTGGACCCAGAAGTGGATTTTTACGTCATTTACTCATTTCTGTACACCCTAGGCTACTAGTTTGCTATTAATAGGATCTTTTGACATTGTATCGGTACCTTATGACCTCATGACACTTTACACGTTTTCTTTGTGTACTTCCACAGCATGAGTCTCTAAACCCCATGGTTGGGGGTGAGGAGCTCTGCTGTGTCTTGATGGATTAATGCAATTACTACTGTTTCTTATTCAATTATGCTTGCTTCCATTCTAAGATAATACTTGTTCTTAATCCGGAAGAATGTGATGATCCGTGACAATCATCATCATTCTCAACTATGAACGTGTGCTTGACAACCACCTCCGTTCTACCTTAGATTAAGTAGTTATCTCTTGGGTTCTTTAATCGGAATCTTCGTGGTATAAGCTAGACTGATGGCGGCATTCAAGAGAATCCGGAAGGTCTAAACCTTGTCTGTGGTATTCTGAGTAGGATTCAATGACTGAATGACTGTGACGTGCTTCAAACTCCTGAAGGCGGGGCGTTAGTGACAGACGCAAAAGAATCACTGGATTCTATTCCGGCCTGATTGAGAACCGACAGATGAATTCCGCTATGCTGTGACAGAGCATATGCAATCGCTTTCACTGAGAGGATGGGAGGTAGCCATTGACAACGGTGAAACCCTATATACAGCTTGCCATGGAAGGAGACTTGCGTGCTTGAAGAAGAAGACAGTAGGAAAGCAGAGATTCAGAAGATGGAGCATCTCCAAACCTCAACCTATTCTCCATTACTGCAAAACAAGTAATCATTTCATGTTCTTTTGCTTTTCACAATCAATCCTGATAATTTCTGATATCCTGACTAAGATTTACAAGATAACCATAGCTTGCTTCAAGCCGACAATCTCTGTGGGATCGACCCTTGCTCACGCAAGGTATTACTTGGACGACCCAGTACACTTGCTGGTTAGTTGTGCGGAGTTGCAAAAGTGTGATTGCAATTTCGTGCACCAAGTTTTTGGCGCCGTTGCCGGGGATTGTTGAGTTTGGACAACTGACGGCTTGTCTTGTTGCTTAGATTAGGATTTTTTTTATTTTGTTGGTTTAGAGTCTTTTAGTTGAGTCTAATTTCATATTTTAAGTTTGGTGTCAATTGCATGCTTTTGCTTTTCTTTTGATTTTCGATTTTTGCATGTTCTTAGTCCCTTTTTGATTCATAAAAATTCTAAGTTTGGTGTCCTCTTTGTGTTTTTCCCTTAAAAATTTTCGAAAATTTTGTGTTTGGTTTTCTAAAATTTTAAGTTTGGTGTCTTTTTGTTGTTTTTCTCTTTCCTCTTTTTAAAAATCAAATCTTTTTCATAAAAATTTTTCAATCATATCTTTTTAATTGCTGTTTTCAAAATCTTTTTTATTAACTAATTGATTCAGTTTTCAATTTGCTTTGATCTTATTCTCTTTTTGATTTTCGAATTTTTATTTTAATTTTCTTTTGTTTTATTTTAATTTTTTCGTTTAAATCAAAAAAAAAAAAACAAAATTTATCTCCTTGCAATCATTATCATTTCCCTTTTGTCCATTATGGACTTAAGTGGGATTAATCAGTCCAAAAGGACTCTGGGGTCATATGCTAACTCCATTACAGCTGCATATGGGAGTAGCATCTGCACACCTCCCATCAAAGCAAGCAGCTTTGAGCTAAATCCTCAACTCATTATCATAGTGCAGCAAAATTGCCAGTATTCCGGTCTTCCACAGGAAGAACCTACTGAGTTTCTGGCACAATTTTTACAAATTGCTGACACAGTACATGATAAAGAGGTAGATCAGGATGTCTACAGACTATTACTGTTTTCATTTGCTGTAAAAGATCAAGCTAAAAGGTGGTTGAATAACCAACCTACAGCAAGCATAAAAACATGGAAACAGTTGTCAGACAAATTCCTGAATCATTTTTACCCTCCAAAAAGGATGACACAGTTAAGGCTGGACATCCAAGGCTTTAAACAAGAGGATAATGAATCCCTTTATAATGCCTGGGAGAGGTATAGAGGTATGCTAAGGAAATGTCCCTCTGAAATGTTTTCAGAGTGGGTACAGTTAGACATTTTCTACTATGGGCTTACAGAAAAAGCTCAGATGTCTTTAGACCACTCAGCTGGTGGATCTATACACATGAGGAAGACAATTGAAGAAGCTCAAGAGCTTATAGACACTGTTGCTAGAAACCAATATTTGTACTCTAGCAATGAGTTCTCTCCAAAAGAGGAAGTCATGGCTGTAGTCACTGACCCTAGTCCTCAAGAACAGATAACTGAGCTTAATCAACAATTGCTCCTGATGACAGAACAGTTAGCAGACTTTAAAGAGATGCTCTATGAAACTAAAGTTGCTAACAAGAGCATAGAACTGCAGTTGAATCAAGCAAAACAGCAAATATCTAAACAGATAACAGAGGAATGTCAAGCAGTTCAATTGAGGAGTGGGAAGACCCTGAATAACACTACTCAAAAGAGTAAAAAGCCAAACAAGGAACAATTAACAGAGGACAACCAAACCACTGTTCAAAATCCCTCTGAGGACAGTAAGAGCCCAGAGAGGAATGTCATTGGCGTTCAAACGCCAGAAAGGGAAGGAAAGCTGGCGTTAAACGCCCATTCCTTGCCCAGTTCTGGCGTTCAAACGCCAGAAAAGGGGGAAAAGTTGGCGTTAAACGCCCAATTTCCACCCAATCCTGGCGTCCAGACGCCTGGGGAGAATCAGACACCTGAGAGTGCTGACAGTAATCCCTCTAACAAGGCTTCTTCAACCACTTCTGTAAGGAATAAACCTGCAGCATCTAAGGTTGAAGAATATAAAGCCAAAATGCCTTATCCTCAGAAACTCCGCCAAGCGAAGCAGGATAAGCAATTTGCCCGCTTTGCAGACTATCTAAGGACTCTTGAAATAAAGATTCCGTTTGCAGAGGCACTTGAGCAAATACCTTCTTATGCTAAGTTCATGAAAGAAATCTTAAGTCATAAGAAGGACTGGAGAGAAACTGAAAAAGTGTTTCTCACTGAAGAATGCAGTGCAGTCATATTAAAAAGCTTACCAGAAAAGCTTCAAGATCCAGGAAGCTTTATGATACCATGCACATTAGAAGGTGCCTGCACCAAGACAGCCCTATGTGATCTTGGAGCAAGCATCAATCTAATACCTGCATCCACTGTCAGAAAGCTTGGGTTGACTGGAGAAGTCAAACCAACCCGGATATGCCTCCAACTTGCTGATGGCTCCATTAAATACCCATCAGGCATAATTGAGGACATGATTGTCAAGGTTGGGCCATTTGCCTTTCCCACTGACTTTGTAGTGCTGGAAATGGAGGAGCACAAGAGTGCAACTCTCATTCTAGGAAGACCCTTCCTAGCAACTGGACGAACTCTCATTGATGTACAAAAAGGGGAAGTAACCTTGAGAGTCAATGAGGATGAGTTCAAGTTGAATGCTGTAAGAGCTATGCAGCATCCAGACACACCAATTGACTGCATGGGCGCTGACATTATTGACTCTCTGGTAGAAGAAATCAATATGGCTGAAAGCCTAGAATCAGAGCTTGAGGACATCTTCAAAGATACTCAACCTGATCAAGAAGAACTAGAGGAGGTAAAGGAATTTTCGAAAATTCCTCAGGAGGAGGATAAGCCTCCCAAGCCTGAACTCAAACCACTACCACCATCCCTGAAATATGCATTTCTGGGAGAGGGTGACACTTTTCTAGTGATTATAAGCTCTGCTTTAAATTCACAGGAAGAGGAAGCACTGATTCAAGTGCTAAGGACACACAAGACAGCTCTTGGGTGGTCCATAAGTGATCTCAAGGGTATTAGCCCAGCTAGATGCATGCACAAGATCCTGTTGGAGGATAATGCCAAACCAGTGGTCCAACCACAGAGGAGGCTAAATCCTGCCATGAAGGAGGTGGTGCAGAAAGAGGTCACTAAATTACTAGAGGCTGGGATTATTTATCCTATTTCTGATAGCCCCTGGGTGAGCCATGTCCAAGTTGTTCCCAAAAAGGGAGGCATGACAGTGGTTCATAATGAAAAAAATGAACTGGTTCCTACAAGGACAGTCACAGGGTGGCGTATGTGTATTGACTACAGAAGGCTCAATACAGCCACCAGAAAGGATCATTTTCCTTTACCATTCATAGACCAAATGCTAGAAAGACTAGCTGGTCATGACTATTACTGCTTTTTGGATGGCTATTCAGGCTACAACCAAATTGCAGTAGACCCTCAGGACCAAGAGAAAACAGCATTCACTTGCCCTTCTGGCGTGTTTGCCTACAGAAGGATGCCTTTTGGTCTGTGCAATGCACCTGCAACCTTTCAGAGGTGCATGCTCTCTATCTTCTCAGATATGGTAGAGAAATTTCTGGAAGTCTTCATGGATGACTTTTCAGTATATGGAGACTCATTCAGCTCCTGTCTTAATCACCTAGCACTTGTCTTGAAAAGATGCCAAGAGACTAACCTGGTTTTAAACTGGGAGAAATGTCACTTTATGGTGACTGAAGGAATTGTTCTTGGGCACAAAATTTCAAACAAGGGAATAGAGGTGGATAAGGCAAAGGTAGAGGTAATTGAAAAATTACCACCACCTGCCAATGTTAAGGCAATCAGAAGCTTTCTGGGGCATGCAGGGTTCTACAGAAGGTTTATAAAGGATTTTTCAAAAATTGCAAAACCTCTGAGTAACCTGTTAGCTGCTGACACACCATTTGTGTTTGACACACAGTGTCTGCAGGCGTTTGAGACCCTGAAAGCTAAGCTGGTCACAGCACCAGTCATCTCTGCACCAGATTGGACATTGCCATTTGAACTAATGTGTGATGCCAGTGACCATGCCATTGGTGCAGTGTTGGGACAGAGGCATAACAAGCTTCTGCACATCATTTACTATGCCAGCCGTGTCCTAAATGACGCACAGAAGAACTACACAACCACAGAAAAAGAGTTACTTGCAGTGGTCTATGCCATTGACAAGTTTAGATCCTATCTAGTGGGATCCAAAGTGGTTGTGTACACTGACCATGCTGCTCTTAAATATCTACTCACAAAGCAGGATTCAAAACCCAGGCTCATCAGATGGGTGTTGCTTCTGCAAGAGTTTGATATAGAAATAAGAGACAGAAAAGGGACAGAGAACCAAGTAGCTGATCATCTGTCCCGAATAGAACTAGTAGCTGGGGCGTCCCTCCCTTCTACTGAGATTTCTGAGACTTTCCCAGATGAGCAACTATTTGCCATTCAGGAAGCTCCATGGTTTGCAGATATTGCAAATTTTAAAGCTGTGAGGTTCATTCCCAAGGAGTACAGCCACGTGCAGAGAAAGAAATTAATTTCAGATGCCAAGTACTACCTCTGGGATGAACCATATCTCTTTAAGAGATGTGCTGACGGAGTGATCCGCAGGTGTGTACCCAGAGAAGAAGCACAAAGGATCCTATGGCACTGCCATGGATCACAGTATGGAGGACATTTTGGAAGTGAGCGAACAGCCACTAAAGTCCTCCAGTGTGGCTTCTACTGGCCTACTCTCTATAAAGATTCCCGAGAGTTTGTGCGTAACTGTGACAGTTGCCAAAGAGCTGGTAACCTGCCTCATGGATATGCCATGCCTCAACAAGGGATATTAGAGATAGAACTGTTTGATGTATGGGGAATTGACTTCATGGGGCCATTCCCACCATCATACTCAAACACTTACATTCTGGTGGCAGTAGACTATGTGTCTAAGTGGGTAGAAGCGATTGCTACACCCACCAATGATACTAAGACCGTACTGAAATTCCTCCAGAAAAACATTTTCAGCAGATTTGGCGTTCCCAGAGTGCTAATCAGTGATGGGGGCACTCATTTCTGCAATAAACAGCTACACCTTGCTATGGTTAGATATGGAATTAGCCACAAAGTGGCAACTCCGTATCATCCACAGACAAATGGGCAAGCTGAGGTCTCTAACAGAGAGCTAAAGAGAATCCTGGAACGGACTGTGATGGCCCGAAGAAAGGATTGGGCAAAGAGCTTGGATGATGCTCTGTGGGCATACAGAACAGCATTCAAGACTCCTATAGGAACCTCTCCATACCAATTGGTGTATGGGAAGGCCTGTCATTTGCCTGTGGAACTGGAACATAAAGCCTACTGGGCAACCAGATTCCTAAACATGGATGCACAGTTAGCTGGTGAAAAAAGACTGCTCCAGCTAAATGAGCTAGAGGAGTTCAGACTCAATGCCTTTGAAAATGCAAAAATCTATAAGGAAAAGGCAAAGAAATGGCATGACAAGAAGTTGTCAACCAGAGTCTTTGAGCCAGGACAAAAAGTTCTGCTCTTCAACTCTAGGCTCAGACTGTTTCCAGGAAAACTCAAATCCCGTTGGAGGGGTCCGTATGTGATTACAGGAGTGTCACCATATGGATATGTTGAGCTTCAGGATATTGATTCTGACAAGAAGTTCATTGTTAATGGACAGAGAATCAAGCATTATCTTGAAGGAAATTTTGAGCAGGAATGCTCAAAACTGAGACTTGAGTGATTCTCAGTAAAAGTCCAGCTAAAGACAGTAAAGAAGCGCTTGCTGGGAGGCAACCCAGTCATTAGGAGGTTATATGATTAGTTCTTACAGAGGCAAATATCAAAAATGAAGGAATTCACAGAGTTACAGAAGGATTCAGCTCAAAAAGCAGAGAAAATGAGCTTACTGGCGAAAAAACGCCAGTAAGGGGCATTTTGGGCGTTAAACGCCAGAATGGGTACCATTCTGGGCGTTTAACGCCAGGAATGGTGCCATTTTGGGCGTTAAACGCCAGAATGGGCACCATTCTGGGCGTTTAACGCCAGGTGTGCAGCATCCTGGGCGTTCAGAAAAATGCCCAGTGAGGAAGGTTTTCTGGCGTTTAATGCCAGCCAGGGCACCTGGCTGGGCGTTAAACGCCCAAAAGGGGTAGCCATTGGGCGTTAAACGCCAGAATGGGTGCCATTCTGGGCGTTTAACGCCAGAAAGGTGGGGGGACCACATTTTTGTTTTCAACTCAAATTTTTTCAAACTTTCCTCTTTTTACCCATACTCTTCTACATAAATGCACTTCAACCTTTCATCATTCACTTTCAAATCTTCACAAATCAAAACCATTCTTCAAATCTATTTCAAATTAAACCCAAATCTTCTTCAAAAACTCACCCTTTTCTCAATTTCTTTCCATATCTTCTCAAATCTCCTTTCAAATCTCTCTTTTTTTCGAAATTCTCTTCCCCCCACTCTATAAAAGAACGCTTCTTACCCCTCCTTCCCCACAACATTCGAATTTCCTCTTCCTCTCTCTCTTCTCTTCCTTCTTTTCTTTTTGCTTGAGGACAAGCAAACCTCTAAGTTTGGTGTGCTTTTCCGTGATCACTAAGCCAAGATTCATCAAGATCATGGCTCCCAAGGGAAAACAAACCAACTCAAGAGGAAAGAAAGAGACTAATCCAAAGAATCTTTGGAATCAAGAGAAGTTCTTAACCAAAGAACATGAAGACCATTATCACAAAATAATGGGTCTGAGGTCAGTGATCCCGGAAGTTAAATTTGATCTGAAAGAAGATGAATATCCGGAGATCCAATAGCAAATTCGAAACAGAGGATGGGAAGTTCTGACCAATCCTGAAATAAAGGTTGGAAGGAACATGGTTCAGGAATTTTACTCTAATCTGTGGCTAACAGATAAGCAGAGAATGACTGGAACTGCTTACCATACCTACAGAACCATGGTCAGAGGGAAAGTTATGTACTTCCATCTGGACAAAATAAGAGAAATCTTCAAACTACCTCAACTGCAAGATGATCCTGACTCCTTCAATAGAAGGATGGTGAGAGTAGATAAAGGGTTGGATCAAGTTCTAGAGGACATATGCCTCCCTGGGACTAAGTGGATAACCAATTCAAAGGGTGTCCCAAACCAACTCAAGAGGGGAGACCTCAAGCCAATTGCAAGAGGTTGGCTAGACTTTATTGGGCGTTCCATATTATCCACTAGCAACCGTTCTGAGGTCACCATCAAGAGAGCAGTGATGATTCATTGCATTATGCTTGGAAAAGAAGTGGAGGTTCATCATGTGATTGCTTGTGAGATCTACACCATTGCAAATAAGAATTCCACTGAAGCCAAACTGGCTTACCCAAGCTTGATTTCCTTGCTCTGTAAAGAGGCTGGGGTGAAGATGGGAGTAGATGAGTTCATACCCATTGAACACCCAATCACCAAGAAGTCAATGGAAGGACAAGTGCAAGACAACTCTATCAAGAGGAGGGCGCAGGAATTCCTCCCTGAGTTCCCAAGAATTGACTACTGGACCAGCTTAGAAGCATCTATTAACAAGCTGCAAGAGACTATGGAGCAACTGAAGGAAGAACAGCAGAATCAGAACTGCATGCTTTGCAAATTGCTGAAGGAACAAGAGAAGCAGGGGCGTGAACTCCAAGAGTTGAAACGCCAAAAGCTCTCCTCTCAAGCTGAGGGAGCATCCACTTCTCAAAATCAAGGTTGTTGAGTCCTAACTCTGTGAAAACCTCTATCATTAGGAGCCTATGTTTGCGTTTTTTTTTCCTTTGTTTTGTTTTCTATTTTTAATTTTTTTAGTTTCATCTTATATCTATCTTTGAGTCTTGTTTTAATTCATAATTAATAAAATTAAAATTTTATGCCTTAAAGATATGAATGTCCTATGAATCCATCACCTCTCTTAAATGAAAAATGCTTTAATCACAAAAGAACAAGAAGTACAGGATTTCGAAATTTATCATTGAAACTAGTTGAATTAGCTTGATGTGGTGACAATACTTTTTGCTTTCTGAATGAATGCTTGAACAGTGCATATGTCTCTTGAATTTGTTGTTTTGAGAATGTTAAAAAAAAAAATTTGTTGGCTCTTGAAAGAATGAGGAGAAAGAGAACTGTTATTGAGGATCTAAAAATTATTAGAGTGATTCTTGAAGCAAGAAAAAGCAGTGGATACAAAAAAAAAATTTCGAAAAAAAATTATTAGAGAAAGAAAGAAAGAAAAAGAAGAAGAAAAGAAATAAAGTTGTGATCCAAGGCAACAAGAGTGTGCTTAAGAACCTTGGACACCTCTAATTGGGGACTTTAGCAAAGCTGAGTCACAATCTGAAAAGGTTCACCCAATCATGTGTTTGTGGCATGTATGTATCCGGTGGTAATACTGGAAGGCAGAGTGCTTTAGGCCACAGCCAAGACTCATACACTAGCTATGTTCAAGAATCATTATGCTTAACTAAGAGAATCAATAACACTATCTGAGTTCTGAGTTCTTATAGATGCCAATCATTCTGAACTTCAAGGGATAGAGTGAGATGCCAAAACTGTTCGGAGGCAAAAAGCTACTAGTCCCGCTCATCTAGTTGGAGCTATGTTTCCTTGATATTTTGGAGTCTATAGTATATTCTCTTCTTTTTATCCTTTTTGATTTTCAGTTGCTTGGGGACAAGCAACAATTTAAGTTTGGTGTTGTGATGAGCGGATAATTTGTATGCTTTTTGGCATTGTTTTTAGTATGTTTTTAGTATAATCTAGTTAGTTTTTAGTATATTTTTATTAGTTTTTAGCTAAAATTCACTTTTCTGGACTTTACTATGAGTTTGTGTGTTTTTCTGTGATTTCAGGTATTTTCTGGCTGAAATCGAGGGTCCTGAGCAAAAATCTGATTCCGAGACCAAAAAGGACTGCAGATGCTGTTGGATTCTGACCTCCCTGCACTCGAAGTGGATTTTCTGGAGCTACAGAAGCCCAATTGGCGCGCTCTCAACGGCATGGGAAAGTAGACATCCTGGGCTTTCCAGCAATATATGATAGTCCATACTTTGCTCGAGATTTGATGGCCCAAACCGGCGCTCAAAGTCTCCCTCAGAAATTCCAGCGTTAAACGCCGGAACTGGCATAAAACTTGGAGTTAAACGCCCAAACTGGCATGAAAGCTGGCGTTTAACTCCAGAAAACGTCTCTACACATAAAAGCCTCATTGCTCAGCCCAAGCACACACCAAGTGGACCCAGAAGTGGATTTTTACGTCATTTACTCATTTCTGTACACCCTAGGCTACTAGTTTGCTATTAATAGGATCTTTTGACATTGTATCGGTACCTTATGACCTCATGACACTTTACACGTTTTCTTTGTGTACTTCCACAGCATGAGTCTCTAAACCCCATGGTTGGGGGTGAGGAGCTCTGCTGTGTCTTGATGGATTAATGCAATTACTACTGTTTCTTATTCAATTATGCTTGCTTCCATTCTAAGATAATACTTGTTCTTAATCCGGAAGAATGTGATGATCCGTGACAATCATCATCATTCTCAACTATGAACGTGTGCTTGACAACCACCTCCGTTCTACCTTAGATTAAGTAGTTATCTCTTGGGTTCTTTAATCAGAATCTTCGTGGTATAAGCTAGACTGATGGCGGCATTCAAGAGAATCCGGAAGGTCTAAACCTTATCTGTGGTATTCTGAGTAGGATTCAATGACTGAATGACTGTGACGTGCTTCAAACTCCTGAAGGCGGGGCGTTAGTGACAGACGCAAAAGAATCACTGGATTCTATTCCGGCCTGATTGAGAACCGACAGATGAATTCCGCTATGCTGTGACAGAGCATATGCAATCGCTTTCACTGAGAGGATGGGAGGTAGCCATTGACAACGGTGAAACCCTATATACAGCTTGCCATGGAAGGAGACTTGCGTGCTTGAAGAAGAAGACAGTAGGAAAGCAGAGATTCAGAAGATGGAGCATCTCCAAACCTCAACCTATTCTCCATTACTGCAAAACAAGTAATCATTTCATGTTCTTTTGCTTTTCACAATCAATCCTGATAATTTCTGATATCCTGACTAAGATTTACAAGATAACCATAGCTTGCTTCAAGCCGACAATCTCTGTGGGATCGACCCTTGCTCACGCAAGGTATTACTTGGACGACCCAGTACACTTGCTGGTTAGTTGTGCGGAGTTGCAAAAGTGTGATTGCAATTTCGTGCACCAACATCCTGGCAAAAACAACACGACCTGACGACCTCTTGAACGACCTGGCAAGTGTATTTGCGTCCCTCCGTCAACACGGTATGAGGCTGAACCCCCTCAAGTGCGCCTTCGCCATGGAAGCCGGCAAGTTCTTGGGATTTATGATAACTCAGAGAGGGGTAGAAGCTAACCCGGAGAAATGCCAGGCAATACTCCAGATGAAGAGCCCGGGTTGCATCAAGGACGTCCAGAGGTTGGCAGGACGGTTTACCTCATTATCCCGATTTCTCGGAGCTTCGGCGACAAAAGCCCTGCCATTCTTTAACCTCATGAAGAAAGGGATGGCGTTTGAGTGGACACCCGCATGTGAAGAAGCCTTTCAACACTTCAAGGAAATCCTGGCGGCACCTCCCGTTCTCGGGAAGCCAAAAGACGGGGAACCACTATACCTATACCTCGCTATAACAGGCGAAGCCCTGGCCGCAGTTCTGGTACGGGAGGACGGGAAAGCTCAACAGCCAGTCTATTTCATAAGCAGGGCCCTGCAAGGGGCAGAATTGAGATATAGCAAGTTGGAAAAGCTAGCCTTGGCACTCCTAACTTCCTCGAGAAGGTTAAAACAGTACTTCCAGAGTCACCAAGTTGTCGTCAGAACGGACCAAGGGATCCGGCAAGTTCTCCAAAAACCCGATCTGGCGGGAAGAATGATGACTTGGTCCATCGAACTCTCCCAATATGACATACGGTACGAGCCCCGGCAAGCCATCAAGGCGCAGGCTATGGCGGATTTTTTAGTTGAAGTGACGGGAGACCCAAGCGAAGAGGTGGGTACACGGTGGAAGCTCCATGTGGACGGAGCCTCCAACCAGACCTTCGGAGGTGCCGGGATCATCCTGGAAAGCCCGATTGGGGTTGTATACGAACAGTCGGTCAGATTCGAGTTTCCCATCTCAAACAACCAGGCAGAATATGAAGCCCTTATAGGAGGCTTAACCCTAGCGGCAGAAGTCGGCGCAAGAAGACTGGAAATATGCAGTGACTCCCAAGTCGTCACTTCCCAAGTAAACGGTAGCTACCAAGCCAAAGACCCCTTGCTTCAGAAGTACCTGGAAAAGGTTAAAAGCTTGAGCCAAAAGTTCGAAGAGGTCACGGTCCACCACGTACCTAGAGAAAGGAACACACGGGCAGACCTCCTATCAAAGTTGGCCAGCACAAAGCCAGGGGAAGGGAACCGGTCTCTCATCCAAGGCATGGCAAGAGAACCAGCAATCACTTTGCACATGACAACCCTAGGTCTTTCCTGGCTAGACCCCATCACCAACTTCCTAGAACACGGCAAACTCCCTAATGATGAAAAGGATGCGGCGAAATTGAGGAGGGAAGCGGCCAAATACGCCGTCATCCAAGGACAGCTGTTCAGGAAGGGGCTCAACCAGCCCCTACTGAAGTGCCTACGCCCCGATCAGACGGACTACGTCCTCAGAGAAGTCCACGAGGGCTGCTGTGGGCACCATATCGGAGGTAAGGCCTTAGCGAGGAAACTAATCCGAGCCGGATATTACTGGCCGTCGATGATGACGGATTCCAAGGAGTTTGTCAAAAAATGCGTAAAGTGCCAACAGAACGCCAACTTTGCCAAGGCGCCGGCCTCCGAGTTAAGCTTGCTAACGACCTCTCGACCATTTTCTCAATGGGGAGTCGACCTCTTAGGGCCCTTCCCAGTCGGCCCCGGGCAAGTCAAGTACCTCATAGTCGCAATTGACTACTACACCAAATGGATAGAAGCCGAACCACTGGCTACCATATCCTCGTCCAATTGCAGGAAATTCATGTGGAGGCAGGTGATAACGCGATTCGGGATACCGGAAGTCGTCATCTCAGACAACGGCACGCAGTTTACTGACAAGAAGTTCACGGAGTTTCTCAACGGCCTGGGTATAAGGCAAAAGTTCTCTTCGGTAGAACACCCTCAGACAAACGGACAAGTAGAGTCCGCCAATAAGGTCATCCTTTCGGGGCTAAAAAAGAGGTTGGACAATAAAAAGGGCGCTTGGGCCGACGAACTCGCAGCGGTCCTCTGGTCCTACCGAACAACCGAACAATCCTCCACTAAGGAAACTCCTTTCCGACTAACATACGGGGTAGACGCAGTAATACCCGTAGAAATCGGAGAGCCGAGCCCGCGGTTGCTTTTGAAAGGAGTGGGGGAAGCCATAGAAAAAGACCTGATAGATGAAACCAGGGAAATGGCCCATCTGACAGAAACGGCGCTAAAACAAAGAATGGCCCTGCGCTACAACACCAAAGTGATCAAGAGGGAATTGGAGCCAAATGACCTCGTCTTGAGACGAAATGATATCGGCCTACAGACCCCCAGAGAAGGCAAGCTAGCGGCGAACTGGGAAGGCCCCTACAGAATCAAAAAGGTGATGGGAAAAGGAGCATTCAAGTTGGAAAGGCTTGACGGCAAAGAAGTCCCGAGAACATGGAACGCGGACAACCTAAGAAGATTCTACTCCTAGAAAATGGCCCGACAAGCCGACCAGGCTAGCTAAGTAGTTAATTTGCAAGTTTAACTTTTGAACTTCTCATAGCAACTTACGAGTCCTTTATACGATTACCGAATAAGATATACTTGTGCAAATTTTCTCTCCTGTTTCGTCACTCAATTTTTCAGATAAGCCACCCCACCACGTCCAACGACGACGCGCGTCCCCGGGACTGATCACCCCGGGAACCCGTCAACCACCATCGTAACGACTACGCGAAAGGCCATGGGCCATTGATATAAGTGACGACAATAAACCAAAAACGGTTAGTAGAAACGGAAATACGACCAGACGAATAAGGAAAAGTTTATCACGACAACTCGGGCAAACGATTAAAACGGTCACTGATCACAAGCCAAAATAAAACGGCTAAAATCAAATTGTTTACAAGCCAAAACGGTTAAAACTAAAATAGTTCACAAGTCAAAACAAAGCGGCTAGACAAAAACTTTAAACAGAAGATTCATCTCTTGGGGGCGTCGACGACTTTGCCATCCTGAATGACTTTAAGAACACCAATCGCCGACGTATCAAACTCGGGAGCAATGACTTTGACCTGGGCCTTAAGGGCCTCTTCGGTCGCCAAAATTGCGCCCTTCCCCTGCTTCACGATGTCTTTATACTTAGCCTTCCAAGTTGTTAATTCGGCCTCCACGGCTTGCTTTTCTTTCTCCATCTCGGCCACCCGTTTCTGCGCCGCGCCGACCTGGCTTTCCAAAGTCATCTCACGTTCGACCAGACGAGAAACCGTGGCGTCCGAGTCCTTTAACTTCTCCTCAACAATGGCAGTCTTCTTCTCGGCAGCAGTGACCTTCTTCTCGACAGCGTCAAGTTTTTCATTTGATTGAGTCAACTGCTCCCGGAGAGTCTCAACTTCATTCTTTAGCTCATTGTTGGCCTTCCCACTAGCTTCCAACCTCCTGCGGAGGGACTCCATCCCGGACAGCTCAAACTCGGCCTTCCGGGCTATCACGGCACCCCGCAGAAGGGTTCGGTACATCCACCTCGCCTGCCCGGCAAGGGAAGACTCATGGAAGTACTCCTCAGTACCGGGGATCAGCTGGGAATCTATGAAGTTCCCAGCATCAAAATTCCTTTCCATGACGGTAAGGACCCCCTCGGGACTTGAGGACATCTTCCTCTTCCTCTTGGGGTTAGGGACCTCCTCCACACCATCATCGGTTTCAGGGGCAGACGTCGAACCCCCGGTGCCTACCACTTCGCGGAAGGGGGTGGCATGAACCGTTTTCTCGCCCTCGACCTGGGCGGCTTGGGTCGAGGTCCCGGTTCCGTCAACCACGGCCTCCTGCCCGGAAGTAGTCTTGTCCTCCGGAGGAATCGCAGACTTCTCAGTGGCAGATTTTTCATTATCCCCCTCGTCGTCACTGGCGCAGAGGAAGGTTTGGAATAAATTGGGAAGACCAGTCACCGACGCAGACATCTCCACTGCAGAAAAGTAAAGAAGGTCGGTTAATCGCCGCAGGATATCAATAAAAACAAAAAGGTAAAGGGCAAAGTACAAGTTTCTCACAAATATAATTACGACCGGACTCCCGGTCACCCATAAGGAGGTGGGGATTGACTAAGTTCTTCCCAAAGACTGCTACCAACACTTCGGCGATCTGCCTATCCACCGCCGACATGCCATTATAGGTTACCTTAATAAAGGTATTGGACCCTGCCCCGAAACTCCAATAGGTCGGGATGAGCCGTACCCCCTCCAACGACAACCAAAAGGGGTGACGACCTTTGACAGGGCGGACTTTGAAATATTTGTCCTTAAACCCGTGGTAAGAATCTTCAAACAAACCAAAAATCCTCCGACCTTGGGCAGACCGGAAGGACATGAACCCCTTTTTGTGTTTCCCCTCTTTAGAAGGGTTTGTGAGGGTGAAGAAGAAGAGGAAAACATCCACGGACACCGGCAGTTCGAGGTATTCACAGACCATCTCGAAACAGCGGATTGAGGCCCAACTGTTCAGATGCAACTGCGACGGTGACACGGAAATTCGACTTAAGAGCGCCATTTGAAAGGCAGAAAACGGGATACGAACTCCGACTTGGGTGAACATGGACTTGTAGAACCAAATCCAGTCGGCGACTCGGGGGTGGTGGAAGTTGATTTCATACAATCGCTCGTGAGGAGCCGGGACGAAAACGTCATAATTGGCCTCCTCGTCAGTCCCTCCACACAAGTACCCGGCTTGTCGGAACTCGGTGAGCTCCTCCTCGCCCATTTGGTTAGGCGAATCCTTCAAGTCGGAAACGACCCAAGCATAGGGATCGTACGCCGCGGGGTTAACGGATGCCCGGGAAACCGTGCGAGCCATACCTACATGGGGGGACCATCCAGTCAGTCTAAGAGATCGGTTGCTCAAGCCGAATACAGATACCACCCCCCACGACTCCCCGACTAAGGCCAATCGAGACTAAATCACGAAAAGAACAAGAAAAGCCTACCCTGGAATGGTACTTCCCCCACCTAACACATCTAGTCGCAATTAAAAAGCTAAACAACAATAGCAAAAACCAAACAACAGGCATGCAAAATAATGCATAAAAGAGAATGTGATTCGAAAGTTACCTGAATTAGTGGAAGAACGACGGAGCAGTGTTAAGAAAAATTACGAAGGGAGAGGCGCACAAACAGCACAGCAGAGAAATGATGAGATTTGGGAGCAAGGAGATGGCAGAAAAGGGAAGAAACAAAAGAAAGAGAGGAGTGCTTAAACTGGCCCGTTTAAAAACTACCCCAGGAAGCGCGAAACGTCTGGGGGCAGAACGGTCTTTTCAGCCAAGGCTTTTTCACCCCATTATGAGCATTTAATGCTCGGCGCGAGGAACGATGCGACGAAACGGTTGCTGGCGCAACCAAAGGACACGCGCGTAAAGGGCACGTCCTTGTCACGGACGACCGACCAGACGACCCCAAGTGAGAGACGAGACAACACGCCATTGATAGCTCCCACGGCTACCATTGGCGCGTGGGGGCACTGTTACGGCCCGGCCCAAAGACCCGACGGGTCGACCCTGGCCCGAGCTCCACCCGACCCGGTAAGTCACCCTTCAAGCGACCCGGACACGTGTCTTGTACGACCCACACACGGCTGCAGGACAACGTCCTTGGGAATATGGGCCTGTCCTCACAAAGGGGCCCACGATGACATGTATATAAGGGGAAGATTGGCTCTTCCCCCGAGGTACGTCACCTTTACACATCACCTTTCTCCCCTGCACATCATCTGACTTGAGCGTCGGAGTGTCTTTGCAGGTGGCACCCCCCTCATCTTCTCACCAGGACAAGTGCTCGACCGCTCGGGAAGCCTGCAACCAGCGCGATCAAGGTCAGGGTCTCCTCACTCCTTCACCTATGAATCCCACCTGTCCGGAACCCGACAACCGAACAAAAAATTAAATAAAATAATAAATTTACAAATTTGTTGTATAACACCCGAGTTTTTAAAATTAAATTTTACGCTTTGAATTTAAAAATAAAATTTAATTTAATGATGACTTATTCTATTATTTTAAATTATCTATCAGAAACTATATTGATAATTGATTTTTATAAATATTATTATTATTATTATTATTATTATTATTATTATTATTATTATTATTATTTAGTTATATTTATTTGGACGAAGCCATTAAGATTTGTATTATATTATTACAATATTATATTATTACTTATTTATAACATGACACATGCTCTCTTTTTATATATAACCAAATGAAAGAATTAGAAATGTGGCTTATGTGCTCTTGTGCATATATATATATACATACATATAATTGTTACACATGCCACTTTTATTAATCAATGACACCTAATGAAGCATTAGCCACCACAAAGTATCCATTCATTCCTATCAGCCTTATCACTTTCATTTCTTTACTCTCACCACCGAATTGAACTTGGCAAAAAAAAGAAGAAAGAAAGGTCGAGAGAGAATCTGAGCTGTCATGGAATCCATGAGTTTTTAGCTTCAATTTCTTGTGATCCGTAACTCGAATAAAAAACTAATCCGGTAAAAGTGTTCGTATCTTCTTTCTCTACACGTTGGTGTTACTTTGATCCGGTAGAAGTTGATGGTGACGTAGCTCCTCTTTCCCTTGAGTTCGGCCAACTGGAGTTCTAGGAGACACAAATAATTTCTGACGCTTTCCTCTTCAGCAGCTCGGTCAGAAAGTTTTTCCGGAGCTTTCGTTGATTTCGATCTCATACGGAGGTAGGGGATTTATTTTTAAAGATAAACGTTTTTAATTTAGACTGCCTACAAAATTAATTGAATAATTGCAAATATATCTATATATATATTAATAATAGTAATGTTATTGAGTATGGATTATTGCTGTGAATGTGATTATTTTTTTATTATTAAGAATTTCGCTGATTTGAGAATTGTTGAGGAATAGGGAACCCGTAAGAGTGGTTTAGACCGAATTTTAGAGAAAATGCCGCCAAAATTTTATAAAATCTGTATAAAATCTGAGGTTTTATTTGAAAAGTTATTTTAAAAGATTTGGTTTTGGAAAATTAAATTATTTAAAATATATTCAGTTGAGAAAAGATTTGCTCTATTTTAAAGTTTGATCTATTAAGAAAAATATAATGTTTTAAATCCAATCTTTTAAGAAGAGATTTTGTTTTAAGTAAAGACTTGAGCTCGGTTTATTAAGAAAAGGAATCTCTGCCATAGGAGAGCAGAGAACAAGGATTTAAAGAATATATTAATTAATGAAGTGTCTGGCACAGGAGAGCAGATGTGACATTGTTTGGGCCTTAGTGCCAGATGTAACGTGGGAACGCCCACACACTGAGAACTGTTTTTCAGATGTACGCTTATTAATTTGGAAAGTCACACTGATGCGGCCTAGCCACACGACTTATAAGCACACTGATGCATCTGGAAAGCCATATCTGGGACTTGTGCCCGGATAATGTCGGAAGAGGGTAGGCAACCGACACATGAGCTCATGGCCTGCGTTAGGGATAGACATGCATCATGTTGTTTGCACATTTGCATTTGATTGTGCTTGCTTGTCTTATTACTTTGTGATTGTATTGCTTGTCTTGTTGTGACTTGCTTGTACATTGAATTGAATCTCTTGCTTGCACTACTTGTTTGTAAGTGTATTAAAGTGATTACGAGCTGACATTTGACTGAGGATTAACTATGTGGCTGAGAGACAGAAAATGTGACTAATTTTATATTTAAGTTTTGATTTGAGTTTAGAGTTTTTTTTTTAAAAAGAGGTAATTTGTTAGCTAAAGTAGAACAAGAGTATTTTCAAAGAGTTTGATAAAAATTTATTTTTATTGAGTAAAGTTAATTATTTGCATTTTATTCCATTACTTTTACGGCATTTCCATTCCCTACTGAGAACGTGTGGTTTGTTCTCACCCCAAATCTTCCACCCTTTCAGTGACACAGGTTCGGAAATTCAGTAAGAAGCTGCAGACGATTAGTAGATTTACTTGTGATTCCTGTTGTTTTTATAGAGTTCCCTCGTCCTTGTTGCTTTAGGATTTTTTTTTTATTTTATCCAGAGAGATAGGTATTGTATTTGAGTTTTACATTGAATTTAATCGTATAACATCTATTATTATTAGTAATTATGTGGTTATTATTATTTGAAGATCTTTTGTTATATGATTTTTAATTACTAAAATCTTTTTTTTTTGAAATTTTCTTAAAAACGGAAACGCGATATCGACGTAAAGGCTCAATAGTAAATTTATAATAAAGGAAATCAGGTTTGTAACGCCTTACTTTTGGTATGATCATGACGTGCTAAAAGTTAGGGTGTTACAGTATGGTATCAGAGCAGTTCGTTCCCGTTAGAGCCTTGGGAATGGATTGACTATGCTTTACTGCATACTCTGAGTGTTTGTCATGCAGTAGGACTTGTCCACTGACAAGAGTTTGAGTTTCAAATGCATGATTGTCTATTGATTAATGATGTTAGTCAACCGTTGCATCTCTCATGGTATTAGGTTTGGCCAACTTAATACTAATGATTCATGTATATGGAAACACTAATGGATTATCATAGACGAGATAGAAGTAATAGGTAACGTGAATCGCGGGTTTTGGGAATGTTAGAGATTAAGTTTTAGGGGTAAGCTTCGTTTCAACGTATAATCCTTAC
The DNA here is from genome assembly GCF_003086295.3 of Arachis hypogaea. Classification (NCBI taxonomy): domain Eukaryota; kingdom Viridiplantae; phylum Streptophyta; class Magnoliopsida; order Fabales; family Fabaceae; genus Arachis; species Arachis hypogaea. The sequence goes on from NC_092045.1 coordinate 56,100,837, forward strand.
TTGTGCTAATGTAGCTTGAAGTCATCTCTTCCTTGATTGCTTGTAGTGAAATTCTTTGTTTCAAACTTCTTTCATCAGATATGGCTTCTTTCACATCTGCAAACTGAACATGCCACACCTCTCTATTTCTTTTCTTCGATATTTTTGAAAATGGAATTGATATGGATCTTTTCCATCTTATATCAATTTTTGAGGGCGAAGATTTTTGTAAGGTGGATAGGATATAACACCCGAATTTTTAAAATTAAATTTTACACTTTGAATTTAAAAATAAAATTTAATTTAATGATGACTTATTCTATTATTTTAAATTATCTATCAGAAACTATATTGATAGTTACAGTCTAAATTGATTTTTATAAATATTATTATTATTATTATTATTATTATTATTATTATTATTATTATTATTATTATTATTTATTAGTTATATTTATTTGGCCGAAGCCATTAAGATTTGTATTATATTATTACAATATTATATTATTACTTGTTTATAACATGACACATGCTCTCTTTTTATATATAACCAAATGAAAGAATTAGAAATGTGGCTTATGTGCTCTTGTGCATATATATACACATACAAATAATTGTTACACATGCCACTCTTAATTATTAATCAATGACACCTAATGAAGCATTAGCCACCACAAAGTATCCATTCATTCCTATCAGCCTTATCACTTTTATTTCTTTACTCTCACCACCGAATTGAACTTGGCAAAAAAAAGAAGAAAGAAAGGCCGAGAGAGAATGTGAGCTTTCATGGAAACCATGAGTTTTTAGCTTCAATTTCTTGTGATCCGTAACTCCAATAAAAAATCTAATCCGGTAAAATTGTTCGTATCTTCTTCCTCTACACGTTGGTGTTACTTTGAACCAGTAGAAGTTGACGGTGACGTAGCTCCTCTTTCCCTTGAGTTCGGCCAACTGGAGTTCTAGGAGGCACAGATGATTTCTGACGCTTTCCTCTTCAGCAGCTCAGTCAGAAAGTTTTTCCGGAGCTTTCGTTGATTTCGATCTCATACGGAGGTAGGGGATTTATTTTTAAAGATAAACGTTTTTAATTTAGAATGCCTACAAAATTAATTGAATAATTGTAAATATATCTATATATATATTAATAATAGTAATGTTATTGAGTATGGATTATTACTGTGAATGTGACTGTTTTCTTATTATTAAGAATTTCGCTGATTTAAGAATTGTTGAGGAATAGGGAACCCGTAAAGGTGGTTTAGACCGAATTTTAGAGAAAATGCCACCAAAATTTTATAAAATCTGTATAAAATCTGAGGTTTTATTTGAAAAGTTATTTTAAAAGATTTGGTTTTGGAAAATTAAATTATTTAAAGTATATTTAGTTAAGAAAAGATTTACTCTATTTTAAAGTTTGATTTATTAAGAAAAATATAATGTTTTAAATCCAATCTTTTAAGAAGAGATTTTGTTTTAAGTAAAGATTTGAGCTTAGTTTATTAAAAAAGGAATCTCTGCCACAGGAGAGCGGAGAACAAGGATTTAAAGAATATATTAATTAATGAAGTGTCTGCCACAAGAGAGCAGATGTGACATTGTTTGGGACTTAGTGCCAAATGTAATGTGGGGACGCCCACACACTGAGAACTGTTTTCCAGATGTACGCTTATTGATTTGGAAAGTCACACTGATGCGGCCTAGCCATACGACTTATAAGCACACTGATGCATCTGGAAAGCCATATCTGGGACTTGTGCTCGGGTATTGTCGGGAGCGGGTAGGCAACCGACACATGAGCTCATGGCCTGCGTTATGGATAGACATGCATCATGTTGTTTGCACATTTACGTTTGATTGCGCTTGCTTGTCTTATTACTTTGTGATTGTATTGCTTGTCTTGTTGTGACATGCTTGTACATTGAATTGAATCTCTTGCTTGCACTACTTGTTTGTAAGTGTATTAAAGTGATTACGAGTTGACATTTGACTGAGGATTAACTATGTGGCTGAGAGACAGAAAATGTGACTAATTTTATATTTAAGTTTTGATTTGAGTTTAGAGTTTTTTTTAAAAAAGAGGTAATTTGTTAGCTAAAGTAGAACAAGAGTATTTTCAAAGAGTTTGATAAAAATTTATTTTTATTGAGTAATGTTAATTATTTGCATTTTATTCCATTACTTTTACGGCATTTCCATTCCCTACTGAGAACGTGTGGTTTGTTCTCACCCCAAATCTTCCACCCTTTCAGTGACATAGGTTCGGAGATTCAGTAAGAAGCTGCAGACGATTAGTATATTTACTTGTGATTCCTGTTGTTTTTATAGAGTTCCCTCGTCCTTGTTGCTTTAGGGTTTTTTTTTTATTTTATCCAGAGGGATATGTATTGTATTTGAGTTTTACATTGAATTTAATCGTATAACATCTATTATTATTAGTAATTATGTGGTTATTATTATTTGAAGATCTTTTGTTATGTGATTTTTAATTACTAAAATCTTTTTTTTGAAATTTTCTTAAAAACGGAAACGCGATATTGACGTAAAGGCTCAATAGTAATTTTATAATAAAGGAAATCAGGTCCGTAACGCCTTACTTTTGGTACGATCATGACGTGCTAAAAGTTAGGGTGTTACATTATGGTATCAGAGCAGTTCGTTCCCGTTAGAGCCTTGGGAATGGACTGACTATGCTTTACAGCATACTCTGAGTGTTTGTCATGCAGTAGGACTTGTCCACTGACAAGAGTTTGAGTTTCAAATGCATGATTGTCTATTGATTAATGCTGTTAGTCAACCGTTGCATCTCTCATGGTATTAGGTTTGGCCAACTTAATACTAATGATTCATGTATATGGAAACACTAATGGATTATCATAGACGAGATAGAAGTAATAGATAATGTGAATCGTGGGTTTTGGGAACGTTAGAGATTAAGTTTTAGGGGTAAGCTTCATTTCAACGTATAATCCTTACTTGTGCTAATGTAGCTTGAAGTCATCTCTTCTTTGATTGCTTGTAGTGAAATTCTTTGTTTCAAACTTCTTTCATCAGATATGGTTTCTTTCACATTTGTAAACTGAACATGCCACACCTCTCTAATTCTTTTCTTCGATATTTTTGAAAATGGAGTTGATATGAATCTTTTCCATCTTATATCAATTTTTGAGGGCGAAAATTTTTGTAAGGTGGGTAGGATATAACACCCGAATTTTTAAAATTAAATTTTACGCTTTGAATTTAAAAATAAAATTTAATATAATGATGACTTATTCTATTATTTTAAATTATCTATCAGAAACTATATTGATAGTTACAGTCTAAATTGATTTTTATAAATATTATTATTATTATTATTATTATTATTATTATTATTATTATTATTATTATTATTATTATTATTTGGTTATATTTATTTGGCCGAAGCCATTAAGATTTGTATTATATTATTACTTGTTTATAACATGACACATGGTCTCTTTTTATATATAACCAAATGAAAGAATTAGAAATGTGGCTTATGTGCTCTTGTGCATATATATATACATACATATAATTGTTACACATGCCACTCTTAATTATTAATCAATAACACCTAATGAAGCATTAGCCACCACAAAGTATCCATTCATTCCTATCAGCCTTATCACTTTCATTTCTTTACTCTCACCACCGAATTGAACTTGGCAAAAAAAAAAGAAGAAAGAAAGGCCGAGAGAGAATGTGAGCTTTCATGGAAACCATGAGATTTTAGCTTCAATTTCTTGTGATCCGTAACTCCAATAAAAAATATAATCCGGTAAAAGTGTTCGTATCTTCTTCCTCTACACGTTGGTGTTACTTTGATCCGGTAGAAGTTGATGGTGACGTAGCTCCTCTTTCCGTTGAGTTCGGTCAACTGGAGTTCTAGGAGATACAGATGATTTCTGACGCCTTCCTCTTTAGCAGCTCAGTCAGAAAGTTTTTCCGGAACTTTCGTTGATTTCGATCTCATACGGAGGTAGGGGATTTATTTTTAAAGATAAACGTTTTTAATTTAGAATGCCTACAAAATTAATTGAATAATTGCAAATATATATATATATATATATATATATATATATATATATATATATATATATATATAACAATATATAAAGTCAATTAAGAGAGTTGACCATGATTTTGGTGTCCAATTTTTTTGGACTATATTAACCCTACAATAAACTATTTAATAAAGCAAATTATAAGGACAAAATAGACATAAAATTTATTTTAAAAAATCTAATAACTTCCCACTAAAATAAAAATAGTTTTGTTACTTCTATTAACTTCCTACTAAAATGAAAACAGTTTTGTTACTTCTATAAATATAACAACGCATCTTCCATTGCCTCCATCCACTGCAGTTTGGATTTTACTTTTCTATATTTTTCTTGCTATTCTGTTCTTCTCCTTTCTTCAACGCTCTCGCCTCCATCCTCTTCCATTGCATTCATCCATTGCAGTTGCAAATTTCATTGAGTTATTACTTTTACGCATAACATTCACTTATATCTCTTCTCTTTAGTTTACTTATCTAATCTATATTTTCAGTTATTTCTCTGCTTTTTTAATTTATTCCCAACTTTCGACGTATGAAAATAGTACTGTATCTCCTTTTATTTTTATCAATTTAATGTAAAAAAAAATAATTTTTTTGTCTTATCAATTTGATGCAGAAAGAAAACAGTTTCTTTTTATTTGATATCTGTTTTTATATTTTTATATGTCTTTGACTATTAATGATTGAATGAAAAGTTTCATAAATATTTTGTTAATTATTTTTAAATGCTTTGTAATAATTTTTTTAATTTTCTAAAATATTGATTATGTAGAGTATTATGTTCGAAATTTGAATACATAAATATTTACTTTAAAACTAAATTAAATTATTATTTTTGTCTACCACAATATTATTTTTTATTAATTATTAGTTTGACAGATAACACAATAAATGTAGCAATATAAAAACTTTGTTAATTGATTTTTCAAATAATTTGGCGACCTAAAATAAGAATTTTGTTAATTGATTTTATTAATTTCTTTTTTATTTTTAATCTATTTTACATTAGATAATATATTATTTTTTATTAATTATTAGATTGACATATAACATTTAAATGTGGCAAGATAAGAACTATTGTATACATTTTTTTATTGTTTCAACCTTTATGATTATTTTCTTCTCTTTATTTTTCTATTTCATGAGCCATGTAAGTTTTAATTTATTATATATATATATATATATATATATATATATATATATATATATATATATATATATATATATTATACGTCTAACAACAATATATAGAGCCAATACAGAGAGTTGACTATGATTTTGGTGTCCAATTTTTTGGACTATATTAATCCTACAATAAACTATTTTGGAAACTAAATTATAATGACAAAATAGACATAAAATTTATTTTGAAAAATCCAATAACTTCCCACTAAAATGACAATTTTAAAAAATATAAGACAGTCTGTAATTGCTAATAAATAAAAAGAAAATAGACTGGTATGAATATCAATATCTTCACATTCTTCATCATCTTCATGCTTTTTTTAATTCTATGTTAGTTTTAGTTTATATCGTTTGTTCTATCAATATCTTCATGCTTTGTTTAATTCTATGTTAGTTTTAGTTTATATCTTTTGTTCTGTCATTGTCTTCATTCTTTATCATGTTCATATTTTGTTTAATCTTATATTAATTTTAATTTATATCCTTTTATTTTGAGTACGTTATCCTTTCATTTGTTTAGTTTTTACTTTTCTGTATTTTTCTTGCTATTCTATTATTCTCCTTTCTTCAACACTCTCGCCTTCGTCTTCTTTCATTGCCTTCATCAACTGCAGTTGTTAATTTCATTTAGTCTTACAGCGGTTACTATTTTCACATATAACATCCACTTATATCTTTTCTTCTCTTTAGTTTACTTATCTAATCTATATTTTCAATCATTCATCTGCCTTTTTAATTTATTCTCAAATTTTGACATATGAAAATACTACTATGTCTTTTTTTTTATCAATTATAGTATAGAAAGAAATATTTTTTTTGTCTTATCAATTTGATGCAGAAAGAAAACAGTTTCTTTTTATTTGATATGTGTTTTATGTTTTTATATGTCCTTACCTATCAGTAATTGAATGAAAGAGTTCTATAAATATTTTGTTAACTTAGTGTTTTAAAGTTATTTTGTAATAATATCTTTTTAATTTTTTTAAATATTGATTATGTAAAGTATTATGTTCAAAATTTGAATACATAAATATTTATTTTGAAAATAAATTAAATTATTAATTTTGTCTACCACAATATTATTTATTTTACATATTGGCTAAGTTATTTTTTATATTTGATTGGCTAAGTAATAATATTTATTTTATCTATAACAATATATAAAGTCAATACAGAGAGTTGACCATGACTTTGGTGTCCAATTTTTTTGGACTATATTAACCCTACAATAAACTATTTAATAAAGCAAATTATAAGGACAAAATAGACATAAAATTTATTTTAAAAAATCTAATAACTTCCCACTAAAATAAAAAACAGTTTTGTTACTTCTATTAACTTCCCACTAAAATGAAAACAGTTTTGTTACTTCTATAAATATAACAACGCATCTTCCATTGCCTCCATCCACTGCAGTTTGAATTTTACTTTTCTATATTTTTCTTGTTGTTCTGTTCTTCTCCTTTCTTCAACGCTCTCGCCTCCATCCTCTTCCATTGCATTCATCCATTGCAGTTGCAAATTTCATTGAGTTACTACTTTTACGCATAACATTCACTTATATCTCTTCTCTTTAGTTTACTTATCTAATCTATATTTTCAGTTATTTCTCTACTTTTTTAATTTATTCCCAACTTTTGACGTATGAAAATAATACTGTATCTCCTTTTATTTTTATCAATTTAATGTAAAAAAAATAATTTTTTTGTCTTATCAATTTGATGCAGAAAGAAAACAATTTCTTTTTATTTGATATCTGTTTTTATATTTTTATATTTCTTTGACTATTAATGATTGAATGAAAAGTTTCATAAATATTTTATTAATTATTTTTAAATGCTTTGTAATAATTTTTTTTAATTTTCTAAAATATTGATTATGTAGAGTATTATGTTCGAAATTTGAATACATAAATATTTACTTTAAAACTAAATTAAATTATTAATTTTGTCTACCACAATATTATTTTTTATTAATTATTAGTTTGACAGATAACACAATAAATGTAGCAATATAAAAACTTTGTTAATTGATTTTTCAAATAATTTGGCGACCTAAAATAAGAATTTTGTTAATTGATTTTATTAATTTCTTTTTTATTTTTAATCTATTTTACATTAGATAATATATTATTTTTTATTAATTATTAGATTGACATATAACATTTAAATGTGGCAAGATAAGAACTCTGGTATATATTTTTTTATTGTTTCAACTTTTATGATTATTTTCTTCTCTTTATTTTTCTATTTCATGAGCCATGTAAGTTTTAATTTATTATATATATATATATATATATTATACGTTTAACAACAATATATAGAGCCAATACAGAGAGTTGACTATGATTTTGGTGTCCAATTTTTTGGACTATATTAATCCTACAATAAACTATTTTGGAAACTAAATCATAATGACAAAATAGACATAAAATTTATTTTGAAAAATCCAATAACTTCCCACTAAAATGACAGTTTTAAAAAATGTAAGACAGTCTGTAAATTGCTAATAAATAAAAAGAAAATGGACTGGTATGAATATCAATATCTTCACATTCTTCATCATCTTCATGCTTTTTTTAATTCTATGTTAGTTTTAGTTTATATCGTTTGTTCTATCAATATCTTCATGCTTTGTTTAATTCTATGTTAGTTTTAGTTTATATCGTTTGTTCTGTCATTGTCTTCATTCTTTATCATGTTCATATTTTGTTTAATCTTATATTAATTTTAATTTGTATCCTTTTGTTTTGAGTACGTTATCCTTTCAGTAGTTTAGTTTTTACTTTTCTGTATTTTTCTTGCTATTCTATTATTCTCCTTTCTTCAACACTCTCGCCTTCGTCTTCTTTCATTGCCTTTATCAACTGCTGTTAATTTCATTTAGTCTTACAGCGGTTACTATTTTCACATATAACATTCACTTATATCTTTTCTTCTCTTTAGTTTACTTATCTAATCTATATTTTCAATCATTCATCTGCCTTTTTAATTTATTCTCAAATTTTGACATATGAAAATACTACTATGTCTTCTTTTTTTTTATCAATTATAGTGTAGAAAGAAATATTTTTTTGTCTTATCAATTTGATGCAGAAAGAAAACAGTTTCTTTTTATTTGATATGTGTTTTATGTTTTTATATGTCCTTACCTATCAGTAATTGAATGAAAGAGTTTTATAAATATTTTGTTAACTTATTTTTTTTTAAATTACTTTATAATAATATTTTTTTAATTTTTTTAAATATTGATTATGTTGAGTATTATGTTCAAAATTTGAATACATAAATATTTATTTTGAAAATAAATTAAATTATTAATTTTGTCTATCACAATATTATTTATTTTACATATTGGCTAAGTTATTTGATTGGCATATATATAGGACGCAAGAAAATTCGCACCCATCAAACATTCGTTAAAAACATTAATATGTTAATTTCCTAAACTATCTAAGCTATTAATTATGTAGAGTACTGGATTTAATATTTAATTATATAGAGTACTATGGTTGATATTTATTAATTTCCTAAATTGTATTGCAAAAAAATTAGTTAATTTTATATTATTTATCTGTCACATAATTAACATATAAAAGATAAAAAAAAAGCCTACACCTATCAGTAGAATGAAAATTTCTCACACATATTTTGTTAACTTCTTTTTTTTATTGTATTCTATTTTACATTGGATAATATTATTTTTATTAATTATTAGTTCGACATATAACACAACAAATGTAGCAATATAAAAACTTTGTTAATTAATTTTTTAGAATTTTATTAATTGATTTTGTTAATCTCTTTTTATTTTTAATCTATTTTACATTAGATAATATTATTTTTTATTAATTATTAGATTTACATATAATAACATTTAAATGTGACAAAATAAAAATTATGTTATACATTTTTTATTATTTCAACCTTTATAATTATTTTCTTCTCTTTATTTGTCTAACTCATGAGCCATGTAATGTAAGTTTTAATTTATTATTATTATTATTATATATATATATATATATATTCTATTTTGTAAACCATTTTATTTTAATAGATTTTTTAATTAATTTATTTTATTGTATTTTTCTTTTACTTTAAAAACTTTAAGGGTCTAATAATCTTTCGTTTAAACGATTCTAATTATACGATCAAGAAGTAGTTTAAGAGAATAGGTTTGAATTTTGGTAATTTATTAAGTCTAACCTTTATACAAAAAGTTAAAAATATTCTGAAGTCTGAACTTAAAAAACTATTTAATAATAATAAAATTGAGTTTGTTCAAGATCGGAGAGAGAGAAAGAAAAAGTTAAAATTTTTTAACTAATTACAAAAATTCACCACCATCAAAGCCATTAAATTTGAGTATATTAAGTGAGGATTAATAAGAAGCAAACCAGAACGATAAATCTAAAAGTTTTTTTATCTCTTTTTATATAGTGTTTCACTTTAAGTAACTATTTTAAATAGATAGTATTCAAATAACAAACAAAATAATAAAAAGATTCGCATTAGATTATGAAAGTTAATCTCATCCTTATAATACAATGGCATTATTTCAAAACATGTAAAATAAAATACTAAAGTACACTTAAATTAATGTGCACAATAAAATAAATGTAAAACTTAGATAATAGCAGTCAAATATGAATAGCAATGGTTGCCTTTTTGTCCCAATGTACTATATTAAATTGCGACTTAAATTTATAATTATTAGTTTAAAAACTTACAATTATGTATTTTTTTATTATTTTAGTTAAAAGTAATATATTTTGATATTGTTTTTTAGGATTATTGACATCAAATTTTGATAATTTGAAAAAAAAATTTAAATGCTTTATGTCTTACTTCTTTTAACAAAACTTCAACAACTCATAAAAGTTAACAGAATAGATAGTTATAAATCAAAGTGATAGACAAGATTGAAAGTTGCGATAAATAATACTTGGTGATAATTAATTACGGTCGGGTGAAGAGAAGGTGGAAGGAGAAGAAAAAAAAATGAGAAAGGAGAACAAGGTAATATAATAATGGCGATGAGACCATGACAAGTATGTGTATAAAGAATAATAATAAGAAAAAAAAAGTGTTTGATATAGTAAAGGGATATAATAAAAATATAAAGTAATAATTTTGAAAAATAACAAAATTAAAGATAATTTAAAAAAATTAAATATAAAATTAAAAAGAAGATTAAAATATTTTTTATCAATTAGAAATATGCATGAAGATAAATAGTGTTTTAAATATAAATTTTTATCTCGACTTCAAATTAAATACTATTAAAAATAAATAACTAAACTTAATAACGTTTATAAATAGTTAATTTGTAAATAATGCTTTTAAATTTTTATTTTGATTTTGTTACCTATAATAACAACATACTAAATTTGTTTAATATCTTATTTAATTTAAATTTATAAATTTTATACGTTCTAAAAGTTAATTTAATAATTTGGATAAAAATTTTAAATGCTTTATTTCTTACTTTTTTTAGCGAAATTTCAACAACTCATAAAAGTTAATATAATAGATGGTTATAAATCGAAGTGATAGACAAGATTAAAAGTTGCGATACTAATACTTGGTAATAATTAATTACGGTCGGGTGAAGAGAAGGTGGAAGGAGAAGGAAAAAATGAGAAAGGAAAACAAGGAAATATAATAATGGTGATGAGACAATGACAAGTATGTGTTTAGAGAAAGATAGTAAGAGAAAGAATAGTGTTTAATATAGTAAGGGGATATAATAAAAATATAAATTAAAAATTTTAAAAAAATAATGACATTAAAAAAATCTAAAAATTAAATATAAAATTTAAAAAATAAAATATTTTTTAACAATTGGAATTATGCACGAAGATAAAGAGTCTTTTGAATATAAATTTTTATTTCGGTCTCAAATTAAATACTATTAAAAATAAATAATTAAACTTAATAACGTTTATAAATATTAAATTTGTAAATAATATTTTTAAATTTATATTTTGATTTTGTTACACATAATTTTTAATTGAATAATATTGAAGTGGTTATATAATTATTTTTATGGTTAATAAATCTGACAGTTTTTCAAAACTCGAAAAGTTATTGATAAGAAGATGTATAATGAATTATGAATGATTTTTTCTAAATACACAATTTTTATACTTTCCTATTTTTTTTATTAATTATTCTTACAGTTTGATATTTAAAACGAAAAAAATAAGCATTCATATTTCTTCTATCTTTCACTATTTATAAAAAAATGAAGGCCTCTTCATATTTAGATTCATATTTTGACTTACCACTTAAAATATATGAAGACAAATATGAATATTCATGACATTTAAGTAAAAACTATTTTTTGTAAATAACTAACATATATTTTGGTTTATGTATACTCTTTTTAAATTAGGATAATGTTATTATCATTTTTTAAATTATATTTTTTCTGATAATATATATACCTCTCTATTGCGAGCTCTTATAATTTAATATTTAAAGATTTTTTATAGTAATTTTAATTTTAATAAAATATGATATAAATAAGATCACATCAATATTAAAATAAAAAAACTTATCTAATAAATTTAAAGAGAAAATAATATATTAACAAAAAAATATAATTAATTTCTTAAAAATAATAGAAAAGCGGCTGAACAGGCACGATAGTGCCTGTTGAGCCGCTAGTATTAATAATAGTAATGTTATTGAGTATGGATTATTGCTGTGAATGTGACTGTTTTCTTATTATTAAGAATTTCGCTGATTTGAGAATTGTTGAGGAATAGGGAACCCGTAAGGGTGGTTTAGACCGAATTTTGGAAAAAATGCATCCAAAATTTTATAAAATCTGTATAAAATATGAGGTTTTATTTGAAAAGTTATTTTAAAAGATTTGGTTTTGGAAAATTAAATTATTTAAATATATTTAGTTAAGAAAAGATTTACTCTATTTTAAAGTTTGATTTATTAAGAAAAATATAATGTTTTAAATCCAATCTTTTAAGAAGAGATTTTGTTTTAAGTAAAGATTTGAGCTCGGTTTATTAAGAAAAGGAATCTCTGCCACAGGAAAGCAGAGAAGAAGGATTTAAAGAATATATTAATTAATGAAGTGTCTGCCACAGGAGAGCAGATGTGACATTGTTTGGGCCTTAGTGCCAAATGTAAAGTGGGGATGCCCACACACTGAGAACTGTTTTCCAGATGTATGCTTATTGATTTGGAAAGTCACACTGATGCGGCCTAGCCGTACGACTTATAAGCACACTGATGCATCTGGAAAGCCATATCTGGGACTTGTGCCCGGGTAATGTCGGGAGCGGGTAGGCAACCGACACATGAGCTCATGGCCTGCGTTAGGGATAGACATGCATCATGTTGTTTGCACATTTGCATTTGATTGCGCTTGCTTGTCGTATTACTTTGTGATTGTATTGCTTGTCTTGTTGTGACTTGCTTGTACATTGAATTGAATCTCTTGCTTGCACTACTTGTTTGTAAGTGTATTAAAGTGATTACGAGTTGACGTTTGACTGAGGATTAACTATGTGGCTGAGAGACAGAAAATGTGACTAATTTTATATTTAAGTTTTGATTTGAGTTTAGAGTTTTTTTTAAAAAAGAGGTAATTTGTTAGCTAAAGTAGAACAAGAGTATTTTCAAAGAGTTTGATAAAAAATTATTTTTATTGAGCAAAGTTAATTATTTGCATTTTATTCCATTACTTTTACGACATTTTCGTTCCCTACTGAGAATGTGTGGTTTGTTCTCACCCCAAATCTTCCACCCTTTCAGTGACACAGGTTCGGAGATTCAGTAAGAAGCTGCAGACGATTAGTAGATTTACTTGTGATTCCTGTTGTTTTTATAGAGTTCCCTCGTCCTTGTTGCTTTAGGATTTTTTTTATTTTATCCAGAGGGATAGGTATTGTATTTGAGTTTTACATTGAATTTAATCGTATAACATCTATTATTATTAGTAATTATGTGGTTATTATTATTTGAAGATCTTTTGTTATGTGATTTTTAATTACTAAAATCTTTTTTTTGAAATTTTCTTAAAAACGGAAACGCGATATCGACGTAAAGGCTCAATAGTAAATTTATAATAAAGGAAATCAGGTCCGTAACGCCTTATTTTTGGTACGATCATGACGTGCTAAAAGTTAGGGTGTTACATTATGGTATCAGAGCAGTTCGTTCCCGTTAGAGGCTTGGGAATGGACTGACTATGCTTTACTGCATATTCTGAGTGTTTGTCATGCAGTTGGACTTGTCCCACTGACAAGAGTTTGAGTTTCAAATGCATGATTGTCTATTGATTAATGCTATTAGTCAACCGTTGCATCTCTCATGGTATTAGGTTTGGCCAACTTAATACTAACGATTCATGTATATGGAAACACTAATGGATTATCATAGACGAGATAGAAGTAATAGGTAACGTGAATCGTGGGTTTTGGGAACGTTAGAGATTAAGTTTTAGGGGTAAGCTTCGTTTCAACGTATAATCCTTACTTGTGCTAATGTAGCTTGAAGTCATCTCTTCCTTGATTGCTTGTAGTGAAATTCTTTGTTTCAAACTTCTTTCATCAGATATGGTTTCTTTCACATTTGTAAACTGAACATGCCACACCTCTCTATTTCTTTTCTTTGATATTTTTGAAAATGGAGTTGATATGAATCTTTTCCATCTTATATCAATTTTCGAGGGCGAAAATTTTTGTAAGGTGGGTAGAATATAACACCCGAGTTTTTAAAATTAAATTTTACGCTTTGAATTTAAAAATAAAATTTAATTTAATGATAACTTATTCTATTATTTTAAATTATCTATCAGAAACTATATTGATAGTTACAATTTAAATTGATTTTTATAAATATTATTATTATTATTATTATTATTATTATTATTTAGTTATATTTATTTGGCCGAAGCCATTAAGATTTGTATTATATTATTACAATATTATATTATTACTTGTCTATAACATGACACATGCTCTCTTTTTATATATGACCAAATGAAAGAATTAGAAATGTGGCTTATGTGCTCTTGTGCATACATATATATATATATATATATATATATATATATATATATATATATATATATATATATATATATATATATAATTGTTACACATGCCACTCTTAATTATTAATCAATGACACCTAATGAAGCATTAGCCACCACAAAGTATCCATTCATTCCTATCAGCCTTATCACTTTCATTTCTTTACTCTCACCACCGAATTGAACTTGGCAAAAAAAAGAAGAAAGAAAGGCCGAGTGAGAATGTGAGCTTTCATGGAAACCATGAGTTTTTAGCTTCAATTTCTTATGATTCGTAACTCCAATAAAAAATTTAATCCGGTAAAAGTGTTCATATCTTCTTTCTCTACACGTTGGTGTTACTTTGATCCGGTAGAAGTTGACGGTGACGTAGTTCCTCTTTCCCTTGAGTTCAGCCAACTGGTGTTCTAGGAGACACAGATGATTTCTGACGCTTTTCTCTTCAGCAGCTCGGTCAGAAATTTTTTCCAGAGTTTTCGTTGATTTCGATCTCATACGGAGGTAGGGGATTTATTTTTAAAGATAAACGTTTTTAATTTAGAATGCCTACAAAATTAATTGAATAATTGCAAATATATCTATATAAATATATATTAATAATAGTAATGTTATTGAGTATGGATTATTGCTGTGAATGTGACTGTTTTCTTATTATTAAGAATTTCGCTGATTTGAGAATTGTTGAGGAATGGGGAACCCGTAAGGGTGGTTTAGACCGAATTTTAGAGAAAATGCCGCCAAAATTTTATAAAATCTGTATAAAATCTGAGGTTTTATTTGAAAATTTATTTTAAAAGATTTGGTTTTGGAAAATTAAATTATTTAAATATATTTAGTTAAGAAAAGATTTACTCTATTTTAAAGTTTGATTTATTAAAAAAAATATAATGTTTTAAATCCAATCTTTTAAGAAGAGATTTTGTTTTAAGTAAAGATTTGAGCTCGGTTTATTAAGAAAAGGGATCTCTGCCACAGGAAAGCAGAGAACAAGAATTTAAAGAATATATTAATTAATGAAGTGTCTGCCACAGGAGAGCAGATGTGATATTGTTTGGGCCTTAGTGCCAAATGTAAAGTGGGGACGCCCACACACTGAGAACTGTTTTCCAGATGTACGCTTATTGATTTGGAAAGTCACACTGATGCGGCCTAGCTATACGACTTATAAGCACACTGATGCATCTAGAAAGCCATATCTGGGACTTGTGCCCGGGTAATGTCGGGAGCGGGTAGGCAACCGACACATGAGCTCATGGCCTGCGTTAGGGATAGACATGCATCATGTTGTTTGCACATTTACATTTGATTGCGCTTGCTTGTCTTATTACTTTGTGATTGTATTGCTTGTCTTGTTGTGACTTGCTTGTACATTGAATTGAATCTCTTGCTTGCACTACTTGTTTGTAAGTGTATTAAAGTGATTACGAGTTGATATTTGACTGAGGATTAACTATGTGGCTGAGAGACAGAAAATGTGACTAATTTTATATTTAAGTTTTGATTTGAGTTTAGAGTTTTTTTAAAAAAGAGGTAATTTGTTAGCTAAAGTAGAACAAGAGTATTTTCAAAGAGTTTGATAAAAATTTATTTTTATTGAGCAAAGTTAATTATTTGCATTTTATTCCATTACTTTTACAGCATTTCCATTCCCTACTGAGAACGTGTGGTTTGTTCTTACCCCAAATCTTCCACCCTTTCAGTGACACAGGTTCGGAGATTCAGTAAGAAGCTGCAGATGATTAGTAGATTTACTTGTGATTCCTATTGTTTTTATAAAGTTCCCTCGTCCTTGTTGCTTTAGGGTTTTTTTTATTTTATCCAGAGGGATAGGTGATAAACCCCATTCGTAGGGTTTATCTTGTGCTTGATTTAGGGGATTTTATAACCTTTTACCCACATTTATCCATTGAAATAGCATGGTTTTGTAACTTCTCCTTTAATTGTGCTTGAGAGTGAAAACATGCTTTTTAGGACTTAAAATAGCTAAATCTAATTCTCCTTGATTCCATTAGATGCCTTGATATGTTTGCTAAGTGATTTCAGATTTAGAAGGCAAGGATTGAACCAAGGGAATGAAGGAAAAGCATGTAGAAATGGAGAACTCATGAAGAAATAAAGGAAATACAAAAGCTGTCAAGCCGACCTCTTCGCACTTAATCGACCATAACTTAAGCTACAGAGGTCAAATGATGCGGTTCCAGTTGGGTTGGAAAGCTAACATCCGGGGCTTCGAAACGATATAATATTTGCCATAGTTGCTACACGTATGGTGACGCGTACGCGCACTGTACACGCACGCGTCGTTGCTGCCACCTGGTTCACTTAAAGCAAAACGTGGCCAGCAAATTCTAAAGCCTTGTGGGCCCAATCCAACTCATTTCTGATGCTATTTAACCCAAGGAGTGAAGAGGGAAACATAACTTAGTTACCATTAATCATAGTTTAGTAGTTAGAGTTAGTTTCTAGAGAGAGAAGCTCTCACTTCTCTCTAGGATTAGGATTAGGATTAGGATTAGGTTTAGTTCTTAGATCTAGATTTTAATTCATTTTCTTCTACTTCTACCTTTCAATTCTTTGTTGTTACATTCATCTTCATCTATTCTTTTGTTGTAATTTCCTTTATGTTGTTCTTATGCTTTGTTGTAGATCTACTTTTGTTCCTCCTATTCTCTTTCAATTCAATTAGAGGTAATTCATAATAATTGTGTTCATTTGATTTGTTGTTGTTTAATTCCTTGCAATTGAGTAGTGTAGATTTACTTTTCTTGCAATTTTACTATACTTTCCTTTTATGCCTTCCAAGTGTTTGATGAAATGCTTGGTTGGATTTTAGAGTATAATTTTATACTCTTGGCTTGGAAAGATAACTTAAGACCTCTTGAGTTACTAATGTCCAAGTAATTGATGATTGGGATCCATTGACTCTAGTTCTCATTAATTGAATTAGTGGAGAGTTAGGACTTATGGACTAGGATTGATATAACTCATTTGACTTTCCTTTACTACTAGTTAGAGGATGATTTAATGAGATTAATCCTTGCCACTTCTCATATTGTGGTTAGTGATTAGGATAGAGATCCTTGACCACCAACCATTGCCAAGATCTTTTTAGGCCTTAGTTTACTTTCTTGTCATTTATCTTTCATGCTTCTTATCAAAACCCCAAAATAACTCACAACCAATAACAAGACACTTTATTGTAATTCCTAGGGAGAACGACCCGAGGTTTGAATACTTCGGTTTATAAATTTTAGGGGTTTGTACTAGTGACAAACAACTTTTTGTATGAAAGGATTATTGATTGGTTTAGAAACTATACTTGCAACGAGAATTCATTTGTGAAATTCTATACCATCAAAAAGCCAATCATCAAAATGGCGCCATTGCCGGGGAATTGCAATGGTGTTATGTTATTGGTTATTGTATATATGTGAATATTGTGAATATATTGCCCTTTGCTTTATTTGCTAGTTATAGAATTTTGTTTTTCTTAATTTCTATTAGCTTTTGAATTTTACTTTCTCTTTTCATCATGAATTCTCATTTTGGCTATGAGTATGATTACAACTATGTTGTAGGAGATGTGAATTTTAATGACAACATGCATCAAGGATGGGACAACCAAAGATGGGATGAGCCATATGCATATGATCAATCTTCATGGCAACAACCTCCACCAATGCACTATGAAGAAGAGCCATTCTATGATGCATACCAATCCAATGGCTATGGTGAATCTCCTTGTGACTTTCAAGAACCACCATCATATGCCTATAAATCATATCCTCAACATGATCATCAACTATACTCACAAGCCTCTTTTCACCAAATACCTCTATATGACTCTAATCCTTATCCACCACACCAACCACCTTTTGAACCATATGAGCCATATATGGAACCACAATTCCAAGATTACTACTCCCAAGAATCAACTCAATACACACCACCACCTTACCAAGAAGAACCACCTTCCTATAATGAACCCTTTCTCCAAGACAATGAACCCTCTTATCCACTCCAATCCTCAATGGATGAAATCCTTAGCCTTATACTTCAAAGGCAAGGAGAAATGCAAAGGGAGACACTAGAATTTATGGCTACCTTGGCCAATGTAGTAAGCATTTTAGCCTCCCAATGCTTGAGCACTCAAAGCACTCCCATAGTCACATGTGGAGAATCAATTAAAGAGCATAGCATGAAGGAGAGATTGGAAACTCCGGTAAAAAATGAGGAATGCCACTTTGTATTAGAACAATTGGAGAAGCCTATGATTATTGAAGAAAAGGAAGAAGTGGTTGAAGACTTAGGAGATGCGGAACCTCCATGGAAGCTAAAATCAAAGAAAATCCCTCCAAGAAGAGTAAATTTGATGTTGAGGAGGAATGTGCACAACCTCCAAGGCATATCCTATATGAAGACTTGGAAGCAGTGAAGCAAGAATTGAGTTCCCTTGGTGATGAAGATCATGCATCCAATCTTCTTGGTGAAGAATCCTTTGAATTTGAAAAACCTTTTCCCAATGAATTTGAGAGTGATGTGGAGGTAAATTTCTCGCAACCTCCCATTTATGACTTAAGTGATGGAGAAGAGTTAGATGAAGTTGATGAATAAATGATTGAGAATGAAGAAGTTTATTAAGAGGTGGAGATTGACAAGGAAGCAAACAAGGGAGTAGAGCTTGCAAGCACATTGGAGATACCTCTCCCCAAGCCACCACCATCCATTCTCTCATTCAAGTGGGTAAATTCCGTATACTTAAGCTTTGTAATTCCCATTGAATATGGTTTGCTTGAGACGGATGGTCAACTTAGAAAAATTAGTGGCTTTAAGAGTAAAAAGGAGATGGTTAGTGGTTGGAAGCATCATTCTAGGTTCATTATGGTCACATGTCCAAAGCTTGATAGCAAAGGTTGGTGTATAACAAGAGTACATGGGTCTAGAAGGATGTTTGGTCACTTTGTTGAGAATTTACCTTGCTCACCACCCACATGGACTAATGATAATCAACTCGGAGATGGGTGTGAAGACAAAATATGGGATCCGGGAACACATAAGTATCAACATTGGGAGCCCATGGTTTGTGGAGAACTCCATCAAAGCTTGGAGATATTAATCTTGAATGATGGAGCTTATTGGAAGTCCAAGCATTGGTGGAAGTTCCAAGATGAGTACAAGCACAAGCCACCTTGAGAGAAGCTCCCCATAAGTCCAACTTAAGGACAATAAATAAAAGTGCTAGGTGGGAGACACCCCACCATGGTAAAATTCTTTCATTTTCTCTTTTGTACATATTGGTAGAACTAGTTTAATTTCATGTTTTGATTAGTTTGTTGAGTTTACTTAGTATTTTATCATGTTAAATAAGGTTTTAGGGTGTTTTGGTAGGTTTAGAATGCTTGGATTGGTGCAAAAACATAGAAAATTTTTTGAAAAACAGAGCACCATTCACGCGTACGCGCCATGCATGCGAACGCGTGCATCAAGCATTTTGGACCATCCACGCGAGCGCGCCATGCACGCGTACGCGTGGATTGAGAAGTTCCACCCTCCATGCATTTTCCAGAGAGTTGTGCCTGCGCCGTGCCAACGTTGTGCCTTTGGCACAAACCTATTCGCGCGCACGCGCACATGAGGCGTGCGCGCCACTCTCGGAATAATTCTTCGATGCGGACGCACCCTGTACGTGTACGCGTCGGGTCTATTGCACCACATCCCGCGCGCGCACACCATGTGCGCGTACGCGCGGATCCCCTTTTCTCAACACTTTTCTTTTCTTCTCCTCTTTCCAATTCTTTCCTTCTCCTTTCTTCTTCCCTTCTCCTACCCTTCATCCAACACTTTCAAACACCATTGACAACCATTTATTTTAGTTAACTAATTAGTTAGTTAGTTAGTTAGTCGATTAGTTAGTTTTAGTTTAGTTTTCATTTCATTTTCTCTTTTTCATTATAAGTGTTGGATTATTAACTTTGTTTACTATGCATTGCTTCCTCCTTATTGCCTAAATGCTATTTTAGCATGAATGTTTTTAGATAATCTTTGTTGGACTCTTTAATTGAGGTTATATTTTGCTACTTGGTTTTGAGTTTTTTATGCTTACCTTTTGAAAAATACCAAGTGATGAGAATTGCCTTTGAGCTTGTAACTCTTTTGAATTGCATGTTGTAGCTAGCCACCATGTGATTTGAACTCTCTCTTTGAGTGGGAAATCTCTTGAGGGATGATGTTGTGCATTTATCTTAATGCATTATATTTTATGATCATATGCATCCATATGTGTTTGACTTGAATGTTTTCATGCTTCTTTAATGCTTGTTTTACCTTACAAGTTCACTTAAAGCATCTCAAGCACACTAGGATAAGTGAAGTGCATGCTTCTTTTGTGACATCACTTTTTATGCTAGTGTGTGTTCTAAACCGCGCAATTTAGAATTCACACACTTATTTGTCATTAATGTCACACTAATTCACTCACTCAATTCTAGTGATTTACTTCATTCCAACAATGTATGCTTCCTTGCTTTTGTTTTCTCATCTTATAGTGTTATATTTTTGTTTTTCATGATGAATGCACCACAAGCAATAACGGAAGCGGAAGAAAGAACACACAGCAATCCGGAGACTCGCCGTACCCCCTTGCTCATCCTTCAATGCACCGAGGACGGTGTAAACTTTTAAGTGTGGGGAGGTCGTCCGACCGATCGGCGATTTTGGGTGACAAATTTCTAATCCCAACACTTTTGCATTTTATTTTAGGTTTTTAGGATTTTTACTTGCATTTTCTTAATTTTGCATATATATACAAAATAAGCTTAGTCAAAATAATGAAATTTCTCAAGAATTTCTATCTATAGGGCACCTCAATTGATTTGAGTGAAAACTTTTCATAAAACTTGCTTGAATTATATATCTTGTGGATCATATTCTTGAGCTAAGAACACAAGCAAGTGAGATTTGAGCCTAAAGATGTGGTTACATCTTATAACCACTTATTTTTCCTTTTTGTGTGCAATTATTCTCTTTCTATGATTGTAATCCTTGCTTTGTTTGATTCTTTATGTCCATTATTTTGTGTATTCATGCATTTATATGATTGAGACCATCATTTCATTAGCTTACTTACCCACAAAGCCTTACCTTGTATCTTCCATTGTTAGCCAAATTTGAGCCTATGATTGACCCACTTGTTCTTAATTTTAGCACATTACAAGCCTTAAAGCGGAAAACAATAAATGTCCTTAATTTGGATTTTTGATTAGCTTAGGCTAGTGTGTGTGAGTATCATTCAAGTGTGGGAATCTTGGGACATTGGGTGAATAAAAAGGTAATTTTGTATTGCTATTGAAAATATTGGAAATTGGGTACATACTCATGTATTAATCAAATGTAAAACCTTATGCATTGATGTTCTTGTATATAGAAAGAAAAAAAGAAAAATGAGAAAAAGAAAAGAAAAAGAAAAAAATAATATGAAAAAAATAGAAAAAGAAAGAAAAAAAGAAAAAGAAAAGTAATAAAAAGGGGACAAAATGCCCCAAAGCAAAGTGTAGCTTAATAAAATCAATGCATATGTGTTGTGAAACGAAAAGGGATACATGAGCATGTGAAAAAATGAGAAATGGGTAGTGAGGTTAGAACTTAATTGTATAGGATGTCATAGGTTAGGTGGGAAGTTTAAGCTTATCAAAGATCCAAATTTCAAACTCACTTGACCAAATATGCATCCTACCTTGACCCTAACCCCATTACAACCTATGAAAAGACCTCATGATATATGTATGCATGCATGAAATATTTGTTGATTGTTAGAAGAAAAACAAATCTTAGAAAGCATGATTAGGAAAGAATTGAGAGAATCAACTCTAAACACTTGAGTGAATAGAGCGCAAACACATCCGGTGAGGGTTTAATGCTCAATTACATGTTTCCACCTATGATCATCTCCTCTCATGCAAGTTTGTAAAAATATTTAATAACTCAATTCAATTGCGGATTAGACTTGCTAGTCCTTAGCCCTTGTGCATATATTCTTCTTGGGAATTGATTTATTTTGACCAAGCAATTGCATTCATGTAGATAGTTGTATATAGGTAGATTGCATTTAGTTAGTTTCTATTGAATAAATGCCATCCCTTACTTCATTCTTGGTTTAAGCATGAGGACATGCTTGGTTTAAGTGTGGGGAGGTTGATAAACCCCATTTGTAGGGTTTATCAAAAGATCCAAATTTCAAGCTCACTTAGCCAAATATGCATCCTACCCTGACCCTAACCCCATTACAACCTAAAGACAAGACCTCATGATATTTGTATACATGCATGGAATAAATGTTGATTGTTAGATGGAGAACAAATCTTGGAGAGCATGATTAGGAGAAAATTGAGAGAATTAACCCTAGACACTTGAGCGAATAGAGTGTAAACACTTCCGATGAGGGTTTGAAGGCTCTAATTCATGATTCCCGGCTATCACGAGCATTCTTCATGCAAGGTTGCGTATATTGCACTTGATGCCTGAAAAATTGGTAAGTTCCATATGTTGGCCACTATCGTACCCTATATACTTGCATGTATCTTAGGAAGGTTGATTTGTTCCTAACCAAGTAGATAGTAGCACTAGTCGTAGTTGCATTCATGTAAGTAGGTTGCACTTCATGAGTCTTATACCTTTATGATCCTTCGGTCGTTTGCGTTTCTTTTGCATCTCTCTAAGCATGAGGACATGCTAGAATCTAAATATGGGGAGGTTGATAAACCCCATTTTGAGGGTTTATCTTGTGTCGATTTCAGGGGGTTTTATCAATGATTCCACACACTTTTCACATGAAAATACAAGACATTGTGTTCCTTTCCTAATTTTTGCCTCATGAATGAAAACATGCTTATTTTGCACTAAATTAGAAACATTTCTAATCTTCTCTTGGTACCTGATAAACCCCAATTTGACGGTTTATCTTGTATTGAATTTAGAGTATTTTGATAACCTTTTATCACATTTAGCCTATGAATTAGCATGGTTTTGTTATCTCTCCCATATTTATGCTTAAGTGTAGAAACATGCTTTTTAAGCCTTATTTTGATAAATTCTAATTTCTCCTTGATTCCATAAGATGCCTTGATGTGTTTGCCAGTAATTCCAGGATTGAAATAGGCTAGGCATGGGTCAAAGGAGCAAGGAAGGAAGCATGCAATTGGAGAGAAGCACAAAAGACAAGAGAATTAATCTCGGCCATGCACGCGCACGCGCACAAGGCGCTTGCGCGCACATTGCAGAATCGGCCAGGGACGCGCACGCGTACCGTGCACGCACGCGCCGATGGTGGCACATGACTTCATTAATGCAACACGTGCCTAGCGATTTGAGAGGGTTCTGAACCCATTTTTGGCGCCAATTGCTAAGAGAAAGGAATAAAAGGATGAAGGTTTAAGGGGAAGACATGAGGATGATGAGATGTTAGTACCAATTAGTCATAGTTTAGTTTTAGAGTTAGTTTTAGAGAGAGAAGCTCTCACTTCTCTCTAGAATTAGGATTAGGTTTAGGTTAATCTCTCTTCTTAGATCTAGGTTTAATTCATGCTTTGATTCACCTTTCATTTACCAATTCTTAATCTTCTCCTCTCCCTCTTTCTAGCTATGTGCTTTAATAATTGTAATTCTTCATTTTGTTTTGGATAGATTGTTGCCCCTTTGTTTTCTTTCAATAATGCAATTTGAGGTAATTCATGATAATTGTGATTTCCTTGATTGTTGTTGTTAATTCTTTGCAATAATTGTTGTTAGATTCTATTCTTGTTATCAATTTACTATGCTTTTCTTTTATGCCTTCCAAGTGTTTGATGAAATGCTTGGTTGGGTTTTAGTGTAGGTTTTGTTCCTCTTGGCCTAGGTAGAGTGATTAGTGACTCTTGAGTTATCCAATTCCTTTGTTGATTGATAATTAGAAGTTGCTAATTGATTTGAATGCCTCTAAAGCTAGTCTTTCCTTTAGGAGTTGATTAGGACTCGAGGAATCAAATTGATTCATCCACTTGACTTTCCTTCATGGTTAGAGGTTAACTAAGTGGTAGTAATGAACAATTCTCATCACAATTGAGAAGGATAACTAGGATAGGACTTCTAGTTTTTATACCTTGCCAAGAGTCTTTCATAGTTGTTAGTTTACTTTCATTGCCATTTACTTTCATGCCTCTTATCAAAACCCCAAAACAACTCAAACCAATAACAAGACACTTTATTGCAATTCCTAGGGAGAACGACCCGAGGTTTGAATACTTCGGTTTATAAATTTAGTGGTTTCTTTTAGTGACAAACAACTTTTTGTATGAAAGGATTATTGCTTGGTTTAGAAACTATACTTCGACGAGATTTTATTTGAGAAATTCTAAACCGTCAAAAATCCAATTTTTTTGAAAAATTAATTTATTCTATAATTTTTTTGAATTTTTAAATTTTATAAATTTATTTTTTTATTTAAAATAGAATAATAAAATAAAGTCAGTAATATTAGGAAGGCAAAAAAAAAGATGAAAGTTTTTATTTTTAAATTTTGAAACTAAAAAAAAAACTATTTTTTTACCAAGAAGTAGAAAAATAAAGAATTTTAACAATACCCAATAATAAAAAAAATTTAAAAAGTTTAAATTTTTAAAATTAATTTATTTTATATTTGTGAAAAAATAGCGTTACTCGGTGAATAAAAACAATATATTCTTGAAAAAAACTTAGGATTTCAAAGACAAAATTTATCATTTTTCTGAATTTTCAAATTTTATAAATTTATTTTTTTATTTAAAATAGAATAATAAAATAAAGTCCAGCAATATTAGGAAGACAAAAAAAAGATGAAAACTTTTATTTTTAAATTTTGAAACAGAAAATATCATTTTTTTACCAAGAAATAGAAAAATAAAGACTTTCAAAAATATCGAATAATAAAAAAATTTAAGAAGTTTAAGTTTTTTAAATTAATATATTCTATATTTGTGAAAAAACAGCATTATCTGGGGAATAAAAGAATATATTCTTGAAAAAAATTGAAGATTTCAAAACACAAAATTTATCATTTTTTTATTTTTAAATTTAAAAATTTAATTCTTTATTTAAAATAGAAAAATAAAATAAAGTCCAGTAATATTAGGAAGGCAAAAAAAAAGATGAAAACTTTTTATTTTTAAATTTTGAAACTAAAAAAATTATTTTTTTACCAAGAAGTAGAAAAATAAAGAATTTTAACAATACCCAATAATAAAAAAATTTAAAAAGTTTAAATTTTTAAAATTAATTTATTCTATATTTGTGAAAAAATAGCGTTACTCGGTGAATAAAAAAATATATTCTTGAAAAAAATTAGGATTTCAAAAGACAAAATTTATCATTTTTCTGAATTTTAAATTTTATAAATTTATTTTTTATTTAAAATAGAATAATAAAATAAAGTCCAGCAATATTAGGAAGACAAAAAAAAGATGAAAACTTTTATTTTTAAATTTTGAAACAGAAAATATTATTTTTTACCAAGAAGTAGAAAAATAAAGATTTAAAAATATCCAATAATAAAAAATTTAAGAATTTAACTTTTTAAATTAATATATTCTATATTTGTGAAAAAATAGCATTATCTGGTGAATAAAAGAATATATTCTTGAAAAAAATTTAGGATTTCAAAAGACAAAATTTATCATTTTTTTGAATTTTAAATTTAAAATTTATTTTTTATTTAAAATAGAAAATAAAATAAAGTCAGTAACATTAGGAAGGCAAAAAAAAGATGAAAACTTTTTATTTTTAAATTTTGAAACTAAAAAAATTATTTTTTACCAAGAAGTAGAAAAATAAAGAATTTTAACAATACCCAATAATAAAAAAATTTAAAAAGTTTAAATTTTTAAAATTAATTTATTCTATATTTGTGAAAAAATAGCGTTACTCGGTGAATAAAAAAATATATTCTTGAAAAAAATTAGGATTTCAAAAGACAAAATTTATCATTTTTCTGAATTTTTAAATTTTATAAATTTATTTTTTATTTAAAATAGAATAATAAAATAAAGTCCAGCAATATTAGGAAGACAAAAAAAAGATGAAAACTTTTATTTTTAAATTTTGAAACAGAAAATATTATTTTTTACCAAGAAGTAGAAAAATAAAGACTTTCAAAAATATCATAATAAAAAATTTAAGAAGTTTAACTTTTTAAATTAATATATTCTTATTTGTGAAAAAAGCATTATCTGTGAATAAAAGAATATATTTTGAAAAAAATTTAGGATTTCAAAACAAAATTTATCATTTTTTTATTTTAAATTTAAAATTTATTTTTATTTAAAATAGAAAATAAAATAAAGTAGTAAATTAGGAAGGCAAAAAAAAGATGAAAACTTTTATTTTTAAATTTTGAAACTAAAAAAATTATTTTTTTACCAAGAAGTAGAAAAATAAAGAATTTTAACAATACCCAATAATAAAAAAATTTAAAAGTTTAAATTTTTAAAATTAATTTATTCTATATTTGTGAAAAAATAGCGTTACTCGGTGAATAAAAAAATATATTCTTGAAAAAAAATTAGGATTTCAAAAGACAAAATTTATCATTTTTCTGAATTTTTAAATTTTATAAATTTATTTTTTTATTTAAAATAGAATAATAAAATAAAGTCCAGCAATATTAGGAAGACAAAAAAAAGATGAAAACTTTTATTTTTAAATTTTGAAACAGAAAATATTATTTTTTTACCAAGAAGTAGAAAAATAAAGACTTTCAAAAATATCCAATAATAAAAAAATTTAAGAAGTTTAACTTCTTTAAATTAATATATTCTATATTTGTGAAAAAATAGCATTATCTGGTGAATAAAAGAATATATTCTTGAAAAAAATTTAGGATTTCAAAACACAAAATTTATCATTTTTTTGAATTTTAAATTTAAAAATTTAATTTTTTATTTAAAATAGAAAAATAAAATAAAGTCCAGTAACATTAGGAAGGCAAAAAAAAGATGAAAACTTTTATTTTTAAATTTTGAAACTAAAAAATTATTTTTTTACCAAGAAGTAGAAAAATAAAGAATTTTAACAATACCCAATAATAAAAAAATTTAAAAGTTTAAATTTTTAAAATTAATTTATTCTATATTTGTGAAAAAATAGCGTTACTCGGTGAATAAAAAAATATATTCTTGAAAAAAATTAGGATTTCAAAAGACAAAATTTATCATTTTTCTGAATTTTCAAATTTTATAAATTTATTTTTTATTTAAAATAGAATAATAAAATAAAGTCCAGCAATATTAGGAAGACAAAAAAAAGATGAAAACCTTTTATTTTTAAATTTTGAAACAGAAAATATTATTTTTTACCAAGAAGTAGAAAAATAAAGACTTTCAAAAATATCCAATAATAAAAAATTTAAGAAGTTTAACTTCTTTAAATTAATATATTCTATATTTGTGAAAAAATAGCATTATCTGGTGAATAAAAGAATATATTCTTGAAAAAAATTTAGGATTTCAAAACACAAAATTTATCATTTTTTTGAATTTTAAATTTAAAAATTTAATTTTTTATTTAAAATAGAAAAATAAAATAAAGTCAGTAACATTAGGAAGGCAAAAAAAAGATGAAAACTTTTTATTTTTAAATTTTGAAACTAAAAAAATTATTTTTTTACCAAGAAGTAGAAAAATAAAGAATTTTAACAATACCCAATAATAAAAAAATTTAAAAAGTTTAAATTTTTAAAATTAATTTATTCTATATTTGTGAAAAAATAGCGTTACTCGGTGAATAAAAAAATATATTCTTGAAAAAAAATTAGGATTTCAAAAGACAAAATTTATCATTTTTCTGAATTTTTAAATTTTATAAATTTATTTTTTTATTTAAAATAGAATAATAAAATAAAGTCCAGCAATATTAGGAAGACAAAAAAAAAGATGAAAACCTTTTATTTTTAAATTTTGAAACAGAAAATATTATTTTTTACCAAGAAGTAGAAAAATAAAGACTTTCAAAAATATCCAATAATAAAAAATTTAAGAAGTTTAACTTCTTTAAATTAATATATTCTATATTTGTGAAAAAAAGCATTATCTGGTGAATAAAAGAATATATTATTGAAAAAAATTTAGGATTTCAAAACACAAAATTTATCATTTTTTTGAATTTTAAATTTAAAAATTTAATTTTTTATTTAAAATAGAAAATAAAATAAAGTCAGTAACATTAGGAAGGCAAAAAAAAGATGAAAACTTTTATTTTTAAATTTTGAAACTAAAAAAATTATTTTTTTACCAAGAAGTAGAAAAATAAAGAATTTTAACAATACCCAATAATAAAAAAATTTAAAAAGTTTAAATTTTTAAAATTAATTTATTCTATATTTGTGAAAAAATAGCGTTACTCGGTGAATAAAAAAATATATTCTTGAAAAAAAATTAGGATTTCAAAAGACAAAATTTATCATTTTTCTGAATTTTAAATTTTATAAATTTATTTTTTATTTAAAATAGAATAATAAAATAAAGTCCAGCAATATTAGGAAGACAAAAAAAAGATGAAAACCTTTTATTTTTAAATTTTGAAACAGAAAATATTATTTTTTACCAAGAAGTAGAAAAATAAAGACTTTCAAAAATATCCAATAATAAAAAATTTAAGAAGTTTAACTTCTTTAAATTAATATATTCTATATTTGTGAAAAAATAGCATTATCTGGTGAATAAAAGAATATATTCTTGAAAAAAATTTAGGATTTCAAAACACAAAATTTATCATTTTTTTGAATTTTTAAATTTAAAAATTTAATTTTTTATTTAAAATAGAAAAATAAAATAAAGTCAGTAACATTAGGAAGGCAAAAAAAAGATGAAAACTTTTTATTTTTAAATTTTGAAACTAAAAAAATTATTTTTTTACCAAGAAGTAGAAAAATAAAGAATTTTAACAATACCCAATAATAAAAAAATTTAAAAAGTTTAAATTTTTAAAATTAATTTATTCTATATTTGTGAAAAAATAGCGTTACTCGGTGAATAAAAAAATATATTCTTGAAAAAAAATTAGGATTTCAAAAGACAAAATTTATCATTTTTCTGAATTTTTAAATTTTATAAATTTATTTTTTATTTAAAATAGAATAATAAAATAAAGTCCAGCAATATTAGGAAGACAAAAAAAAGATGAAAACCTTTTATTTTTAAATTTTGAAACAGAAAATATTATTTTTTTACCAAGAAGTAGAAAAATAAAGACTTTCAAAAATATCCAATAATAAAAAAATTTAAGAAGTTTAACTTCTTTAAATTAATATATTCTATATTTGTGAAAAAATAGCATTATCTGGTGAATAAAAGAATATATTCTTGAAAAAAATTTAGGATTTCAAAACACAAAATTTATCATTTTTTTGAATTTTAAATTTAAAAATTTAATTTTTATTTAAAATAGAAAATAAAATAAAGTCCAGTAACATTAGGAAGGCAAAAAAAAGATGAAAACTTTTTATTTTTAAATTTTGAAACTAAAAAAATTATTTTTTACCAAGAAGTAGAAAAATAAAGAATTTTAACAATACCCAATAATAAAAAAATTTAAAAAGTTTAAATTTTTAAAATTAATTTATTCTATATTTGTGAAAAAATAGCGTTACTCGGTGAATAAAAAAATATATTCTTGAAAAAAATTAGGATTTCAAAAGACAAAATTTATCATTTTTCTGAATTTTAAATTTTATAAATTTATTTTTTATTTAAAATAGAATAATAAAATAAAGTCCAGCAATATTAGGAAGACAAAAAAAAAGATGAAAACCTTTTATTTTTAAATTTTGAAACAGAAAATATTATTTTTTTACCAAGAAGTAGAAAAATAAAGACTTTCAAAAATATCCAATAATAAAAAAATTTAAGAAGTTTAACTTCTTTAAATTAATATATTCTATATTTGTGAAAAAATAGCATTATCTGGTGAATAAAAGAATATATTCTTGAAAAAAATTTAGGATTTCAAAACACAAAATTTATCATTTTTTTGAATTTTAAATTTAAAAATTTATTTTTTATTTAAAATAGAAAATAAAATAAAGTCAGTAACATTAGGAAGGCAAAAAAAAGATGAAAACTTTTTATTTTTAAATTTTGAAACTAAAAAATTATTTTTTTACCAAGAAGTAGAAAAATAAAGAATTTTAACAATACCCAATAATAAAAAAATTTAAAAAGTTTAAATTTTTAAAATTAATTTATTCTATATTTGTGAAAAAATAGCGTTACTCGGTGAATAAAAAAATATATTCTTGAAAAAAATTAGGATTTCAAAAGACAAAATTTATCATTTTTCTGAATTTTTAAATTTTATAAATTTATTTTTTATTTAAAATAGAATAATAAAATAAAGTCCAGCAATATTAGGAAGACAAAAAAAAGATGAAAACCTTTTATTTTTAAATTTTGAAACAGAAAATATTATTTTTTTACCAAGAAGTAGAAAAATAAAGACTTTCAAAAATATCCAATAATAAAAAAATTTAAGAAGTTTAACTTCTTTAAATTAATATATTCTATATTTGTGAAAAAATAGCATTATCTGGTGAATAAAAGAATATATTCTTGAAAAAAATTTAGGATTTCAAAACACAAAATTTATCATTTTTTTGAATTTTAAATTTAAAAATTTAATTTTTTATTTAAAATAGAAAATAAAATAAAGTCCAGTAACATTAGGAAGGCAAAAAAAAGATGAAAACTTTTTATTTTTAAATTTTGAAACTAAAAAAATTATTTTTTTACCAAGAAGTAGAAAAATAAAGAATTTTAACAATACCCAATAATAAAAAAATTTAAAAAGTTTAAATTTTTAAAATTAATTTATTCTATATTTGTGAAAAAATAGCGTTACTCGGTGAATAAAAAAATATATTCTTGAAAAAAATTAGGATTTCAAAAGACAAAATTTATCATTTTTCTGAATTTTTAAATTTTATAAATTTATTTTTTTATTTAAAATAGAATAATAAAATAAAGTCCAGCAATATTAGGAAGACAAAAAAAAGATGAAAACTTTTATTTTTAAATTTTGAAACAGAAAATATTATTTTTTTACCAAGAAGTAGAAAAATAAAGACTTTCAAAAATATCCAATAATAAAAAAATTTAAGAAGTTTAACTTCTTTAAATTAATATATTCTATATTTGTGAAAAAATAGCATTATCTGGTGAATAAAAGAATATATTCTTGAAAAAAATTTAGGATTTCAAAACACAAAATTTATCATTTTTTTGAATTTTAAATTTAAAAATTTAATTTTTATTTAAAATAGAAAAATAAAATAAAGTCCAGTAACATTAGGAAGGCAAAAAAAAGATGAAAACTTTTTATTTTTAAATTTTGAAACTAAAAAATTATTTTTTACCAAAAGTAGAAAAATAAAGAATTTTAACAATACCCAATAATAAAAAAATTAAAAAGTTTAAATTTTTAAAATTAATTTATTCTATATTTGTGAAAAAATAGCGTTACTCGGTGAATAAAAAAATATATTCTTGAAAAAAAATTAGGATTTCAAAAGACAAAATTTATCATTTTTCTGAATTTTCAAATTTTATAAATTTATTTTTTATTTAAAATAGAATAATAAAATAAAGTCCAGCAATATTAGGAAGACAAAAAAAAGATGAAAACCTTTTATTTTTAAATTTTGAAACAGAAAATATTATTTTTTTACCAAGAAGTAGAAAAATAAAGACTTTCAAAAATATCCAATAATAAAAAAATTTAAGAAGTTTAACTTCTTTAAATTAATATATTCTATATTTGTGAAAAAATAGCATTATCTGGTGAATAAAAGAATATATTCTTGAAAAAAATTTAGGATTTCAAAACACAAAATTTATCATTTTTTTGAATTTTTAAATTTAAAAATTTAATTTTTTATTTAAAATAGAAAATAAAATAAAGTCAGTAACATTAGGAAGGCAAAAAAAAGATGAAAACTTTTTATTTTTAAATTTTGAAACTAAAAAAATTATTTTTTTACCAAGAAGTAGAAAAATAAAGAATTTTAACAATACCCAATAATAAAAAAATTTAAAAAGTTTAAATTTTTAAAATTAATTTATTCTATATTTGTGAAAAAATAGCGTTACTCGGTGAATAAAAAAATATATTCTTGAAAAAAAATTAGGATTTCAAAAGACAAAATTTATCATTTTTCTGAATTTTAAATTTTATAAATTTATTTTTTTATTTAAAATAGAATAATAAAATAAAGTCCAGCAATATTAGGAAGACAAAAAAAAGATGAAAACCTTTTATTTTTAAATTTTGAAACAGAAAATATTATTTTTTTACCAAGAAGTAGAAAAATAAAGACTTTCAAAAATATCCAATAATAAAAAAATTTAAGAAGTTTAACTTCTTTAAATTAATATATTCTATATTTGTGAAAAAAAGCATTATCTGGTGAATAAAAGAATATATTCTTGAAAAAAATTTAGGATTTCAAAACACAAAATTTATCATTTTTTTGAATTTTAAATTTAAAAATTTAATTTTTTATTTAAAATAGAAAATAAAATAAAGTCAGTAACATTAGGAAGGCAAAAAAAAGATGAAAACTTTTTATTTTTAAATTTTGAAACTAAAAAAATTATTTTTTACCAAGAAGTAGAAAAATAAAGAATTTTAACAATACCCAATAATAAAAAAATTTAAAAAGTTTAAATTTTTAAAATTAATTTATTCTATATTTGTGAAAAAATAGCGTTACTCGGTGAATAAAAAAATATATTCTTGAAAAAAAATTAGGATTTCAAAAGACAAAATTTATCATTTTTCTGAATTTTTAAATTTTATAAATTTATTTTTTTATTTAAAATAGAATAATAAAATAAAGTCAGCAATATTAGGAAGACAAAAAAAAAGATGAAAACCTTTTATTTTTAAATTTTGAAACAGAAAATATTATTTTTTTACCAAGAAGTAGAAAAATAAAGACTTTCAAAAATATCCAATAATAAAAAAATTTAAGAAGTTTAACTTCTTTAAATTAATATATTCTATATTTGTGAAAAAATAGCATTATCTGGTGAATAAAAGAATATATTCTTGAAAAAAATTTAGGATTTCAAAACACAAAATTTATCATTTTTTTGAATTTTAAATTTAAAAATTTAATTTTTATTTAAAATAGAAAAATAAAATAAAGTCAGTAACATTAGGAAGGCAAAAAAAAGATGAAAACTTTTTATTTTTAAATTTTGAAACTAAAAAATTATTTTTTACCAAGAAGTAGAAAAATAAAGAATTTTAACAATACCCAATAATAAAAAAATTTAAAAAGTTTAAATTTTTAAAATTAATTTATTCTATATTTGTGAAAAAATAGCGTTACTCGGTGAATAAAAAAATATATTCTTGAAAAAAAATTAGGATTTCAAAAGACAAAATTTATCATTTTTCTGAATTTTCAAATTTTATAAATTTATTTTTTTATTTAAAATAGAATAATAAAATAAAGTCCAGCAATATTAGGAAGACAAAAAAAAAGATGAAAACCTTTTATTTTTAAATTTTGAAACAGAAAATATTATTTTTTTACCAAGAAGTAGAAAAATAAAGACTTTCAAAAATATCCAATAATAAAAAAATTTAAGAAGTTTAACTTCTTTAAATTAATATATTCTATATTTGTGAAAAAATAGCATTATCTGGTGAATAAAAGAATATATTCTTGAAAAAAATTTAGGATTTCAAAACACAAAATTTATCATTTTTTTGAATTTTAAATTTAAAAATTTAATTTTTTATTTAAAATAGAAAAATAAAATAAAGTCAGTAACATTAGGAAGGCAAAAAAAAGATGAAAACTTTTTATTTTTAAATTTTGAAACTAAAAAATTATTTTTTTACCAAGAAGTAGAAAAATAAAGAATTTTAACAATACCCAATAATAAAAAAATTTAAAAAGTTTAAATTTTTAAAATTAATTTATTCTATATTTGTGAAAAAATAGCGTTACTCGGTGAATAAAAAAATATATTCTTGAAAAAAAATTAGGATTTCAAAAGACAAAATTTATCATTTTTCTGAATTTTAAATTTTATAAATTTATTTTTTTATTTAAAATAGAATAATAAAATAAAGTCCAGCAATATTAGGAAGACAAAAAAAAAGATGAAAACCTTTTATTTTTAAATTTTGAAACAGAAAATATTATTTTTTACCAAGAAGTAGAAAAATAAAGACTTTCAAAAATATCCAATAATAAAAAAATTTAAGAAGTTTAACTTCTTTAAATTAATATATTCTATATTTGTGAAAAAATAGCATTATCTGGTGAATAAAAGAATATATTCTTGAAAAAAATTTAGGATTTCAAAACACAAAATTTATCATTTTTTTGAATTTTAAATTTAAAATTTAATTTTTATTTAAAATAGAAAATAAAATAAAGTCCAGTAACATTAGGAAGGCAAAAAAAAGATGAAAACTTTTTATTTTTAAATTTTGAAACTAAAAAATTATTTTTTACCAAAAGTAGAAAAATAAAGAATTTTAACAATACCCAATAATAAAAAAATTTAAAAAGTTTAAATTTTTAAAATTAATTTATTCTATATTTGTGAAAAAATAGCGTTACTCGGTGAATAAAAAAATATATTCTTGAAAAAAAATTAGGATTTCAAAAGACAAAATTTATCATTTTTCTGAATTTTCAAATTTTATAAATTTATTTTTTTATTTAAAATAGAATAATAAAATAAAGTCCAGCAATATTAGGAAGACAAAAAAAAGATGAAAACCTTTTATTTTTAAATTTTGAAACAGAAAATATTATTTTTTTACCAAGAAGTAGAAAAATAAAGACTTTCAAAAATATCCAATAATAAAAAAATTTAAGAAGTTTAACTTCTTTAAATTAATATATTCTATATTTGTGAAAAAATAGCATTATCTGGTGAATAAAAGAATATATTCTTGAAAAAAATTTAGGATTTCAAAACACAAAATTTATCATTTTTTTGAATTTTAAATTTAAAAATTTAATTTTTTATTTAAAATAGAAAATAAAATAAAGTCCAGTAACATTAGGAAGGCAAAAAAAAGATGAAAACTTTTTATTTTTAAATTTTGAAACTAAAAAATTATTTTTTACCAAGAAGTAGAAAAATAAAGAATTTTAACAATACCCAATAATAAAAAAATTTAAAAAGTTTAAATTTTTAAAATTAATTTATTCTATATTTGTGAAAAAATAGCGTTACTCGGTGAATAAAAAAATATATTCTTGAAAAAAAATTAGGATTTCAAAAGACAAAATTTATCATTTTTCTGAATTTTCAAATTTTATAAATTTATTTTTTTATTTAAAATAGAATAATAAAATAAAGTCCAGCAATATTAGGAAGACAAAAAAAAGATGAAAACCTTTTATTTTTAAATTTTGAAACAGAAAATATTATTTTTTTACCAAGAAGTAGAAAAATAAAGACTTTCAAAAATATCCAATAATAAAAAATTTAAGAAGTTTAACTTCTTTAAATTAATATATTCTATATTTGTGAAAAAATAGCATTATCTGGTGAATAAAAGAATATATTCTTGAAAAAAATTTAGGATTTCAAAACACAAAATTTATCATTTTTTGAATTTTAAATTTAAAAATTTAATTTTTATTTAAAATAGAAAATAAAATAAAGTCCAGTAACATTAGGAAGGCAAAAAAAGATGAAAACTTTTTATTTTTAAATTTTGAAATAAAAAATTATTTTTTACAAGAAGTAGAAAAATAAAGAATTTTAACAATACCCAATAATAAAAAAATTAAAAAGTTTAAATTTTTAAAATTAATTTATTCTATATTTGTGAAAAAATAGCGTTACTTGGTGAATAAAAAAATATATTCTTGAAAAAAAATTAGGATTTCAAAAGACAAAATTTATCATTTTTCTGAATTTTCAAATTTTATAAATTTATTTTTTTATTTAAAATAGAATAATAAAATAAAGTCCAGCAATATTAGGAAGACAAAAAAAAGATGAAAACTTTTATTTTTAAATTTTGAAACAGAAAATATTATTTTTTTACCAAGAAGTAGAAAAATAAAGACTTTCAAAAATATCCAATAATAAAAAATTTAAGAAGTTTAACTTCTTTAAATTAATATATTCTATATTTGTGAAAAAATAGCATTATCTGGTGAATAAAAGAATATATTCTTGAAAAAAATTTAGGATTTCAAAAGACAAAATTTATCATTTTTTTGAATTTTTAAATTTAAAAATTTAATTTTTATTTAAAATAGAAAAATAAAATAAAGTCAGTAACATTAGGAAGGCAAAAAAAAGATGAAAACTTTTTATTTTTAAATTTTGAAACTAAAAAAATTATTTTTTTACCAAGAAGTAGAAAAATAAAGAATTTTAACAATACCCAATAATAAAAAAATTTAAAAAGTTTAAATTTTTAAAATTAATTTATTCTATATTTGTGAAAAAATAGCGTTACTCGGTGAATAAAAAAATATATTCTTGAAAAAAAATTAGGATTTCAAAAGACAAAATTTATCATTTTTCTGAATTTTCAAATTTTATAAATTTATTTTTTATTTAAAATAGAATAATAAAATAAAGTCCAGCAATATTAGGAAGACAAAAAAAAGATGAAAACTTTTATTTTTAAATTTTGAAACAGAAAATATTATTTTTTTA
Organism: Arachis hypogaea; assembly: GCF_003086295.3. Classification (NCBI taxonomy): domain Eukaryota; kingdom Viridiplantae; phylum Streptophyta; class Magnoliopsida; order Fabales; family Fabaceae; genus Arachis; species Arachis hypogaea. The sequence goes on from NC_092045.1 coordinate 56,137,857, forward strand.
CCAAGAAGTAGAAAAATAAAGACTTTCAAAAATATCCAATAATAAAAAAATTTAAGAAGTTTAACTTTTTAAATTAATATATTCTATATTTGTGAAAAAATAGCATTATCTGGTGAATAAAAGAATATATTCTTGAAAAAAATTTAGGATTTCAAAAGACAAAATTTATCATTTTTTTGAATTTTTAAATTTAAAATTTAATTTTTTATTTAAAATAGAAAAATAAAATAAAGTCCAGTAACATTAGGAAGGCAAAAAAAAGATGAAAACTTTTTATTTTTAAATTTTGAAACTAAAAAAATTATTTTTTTACCAAGAAGTAGAAAAATAAAGAATTTTAACAATACCCAATAATAAAAAAATTTAAAAAGTTTAAATTTTTAAAATTAATTTATTCTATATTTGTGAAAAAATAGCGTTACTCGGTGAATAAAAAAATATATTCTTGAAAAAAAATTAGGATTTCAAAAGACAAAATTTATCATTTTTCTGAATTTTCAAATTTTATAAATTTATTTTTTATTTAAAATAGAATAATAAAATAAAGTCCACAATATTAGGAAGACAAAAAAAAGATGAAAACTTTTTATTTTTAAATTTTGAAACAGAAAATAATTTTTTACCAAAAGTAGAAAAATAAAGATTTCAAAAATATCCAATAATAAAAAATTTAAGAAGTTTAACTTTTAAATTAATATATTCTATATTTGTGAAAAAAAGCATTATCTGGTGAATAAAAAATATATTCTTGAAAAAAATTTAGGATTTCAAAAACAAAATTTATCATTTTTTGAATTTTAAATTTAAAATTTATTTTTATTTAAAATAGAAAAATAAAATAAAGTCCAGTAAATTAGGAAGCAAAAAAAAAGATGAAAACTTTTTATTTTTAAATTTTGAAACTAAAAAATTATTTTTTACCAAGAAGTAGAAAAATAAAGATTTAAAAATATCCAATAATAAAAAAATTTAAGAAGTTTAACTTTTTAAATTAATATATTCTATATTTGTGAAAAAATAGCATTATCTGGTGAATAAAAGAATATATTCTTGAAAAAAATTTAGGATTTCAAAAGACAAAATTTATCATTTTTTTGAATTTTTAAATTTAAAAATTTATTTTTTATTTAAAATAGAAAAATAAAATAAAGTCCAGTAACATTAGGAAGGCAAAAAAAAAGATGAAAACTTTTTATTTTTAAATTTTGAAACTAAAAAAATTATTTTTTACCAAAAGTAGAAAAATAAAGAATTTTAACAATACCAATAATAAAAAAATTTAAAAAGTTTAAATTTTTAAAATAATTTATTCTATATTTGTGAAAAAATAGCGTTACTCGGTGAATAAAAAAATATATATCTTGAAAAAAATTAGGATTTCAAAAGACAAAATTTATCATTTTTTCTAATTTTTAAATTTTATAAATTTATTTTTTTATTTAAAATAGAATAATAAAATAAAGTCCAGCAATATTAGGAAGACAAAAAAAAGATGAAAACCTTTTATTTTTAAATTTTGAAACAGAAAATATTATTTTTTTACCAAGAAGTAGAAAAATAAAGACTTTAAAAATATCCAATAATAAAAAAATTTAAGAAGTTTAACTTTTTAAATTAATATATTCTATATTTGTGAAAAAATAGCATTATCTGGTGAATAAAAGAATATATTCTTGAAAAAAAATTTAGGATTTCAAAAGACAAAATTTATCATTTTTTTAATTTTAAATTTAAAAATTAATTTTTTATTTAAAATAGAAAAATAAAATAAAGTCAGTAACATTAGGAAGGCAAAAAAAAGATGAAAACTTTTTATTTTTAAATTTTGAAACTAAAAAAATTATTTTTTACAAAGAAGTAGAAAAATAAAGAATTTTAACAATACCCAATAATAAAAAAATTTAAAAAGTTTAAATTTTTAAAATTAATTTATTCTATATTTGTGAAAAAATAGCGTTACTCGGTGAATAAAAAAATATATTCTTGAAAAAAAATTAGGATTTCAAAAGACAAAATTTATCATTTTCTTGAATTTTCAAATTTTATAAATTTATTTTTTATTTAAAATAGAATAATAAAATAAAGTCCAGCAATATTAGGAAGACAAAAAAAAGATGAAAACTTTTTATTTTTAAATTTTGAAACAGAAAATATTATTTTTACCAAGAAGTAGAAAAATAAAGACTTTCAAAAATATCCAATAATAAAAAATTTAAGAAGTTTAACTTCTTAAATTAATATATTCTATATTTGTGAAAAAAAGCATTATCTGGTGAATAAAAGAATATATTCTTGAAAAAAATTTAGGATTTCAAAACACAAAATTTATCATTTTTTTGAATTTTAAATTTAAAAATTTAATTTTTTATTTAAAATAGAAAATAAAATAAAGTCCAGTAACATTAGGAAGGCAAAAAAAAAGATGAAAACTTTTTATTTTTAAATTTTGAAACTAAAAAAATTATTTTTTTACCAAGAAGTAGAAAAATAAAGAATTTTAACAATACCAATAATAAAAAAATTTAAAAAGTTTAAATTTTTAAAATAATTTATTCTATATTTGTGAAAAAATAGCGTTACTCGGTGAATAAAAAAATATATAGTCTTGAAAAAAAATTAGGATTTCAAAAGACAAAATTTATCATTTTTCTGAATTTTTAAATTTTATAAATTTATTTTTTATTTAAAATAGAATAATAAATAAAGTCCAGCAATATTAGGAAGACAAAAAAAAGATGAAAACCTTTTATTTTTAAATTTTGAAACAGAAAATATTATTTTTTACCAAGAAGTAGAAAAATAAAGACTTTAAAAATATCCAATAATAAAAAATTTAAGAAGTTTAACTTTTTAAATTAATATATTCTATATTTGTGAAAAAATAGCATTATCTGGTGAATAAAAGAATATATTTTGAAAAAAAATTTAGGATTTCAAAAGACAAAATTTATCATTTTTTTGAATTTTTAAATTTAAAAATTTAATTTTTTATTTAAAATAGAAAAATAAAATAAAGTCTAGTAACATTAGGAAGGCAAAAAAAAGATGAAAACTTTTATTTTTAAATTTTGAAACTAAAAAAATTATTTTTTACAAAGAAGTAGAAAAATAAAGAATTTTAACAATACCCAATAATAAAAAAATTAAAAAGTTTAAATTTTTAAAATTAATTTATTCTATATTTGTGAAAAAATAGCGTTACTTGGTGAATAAAAAAATATATTCTTGAAAAAAAATTAGGATTTCAAAAGACAAAATTTATCATTTTTCTGAATTTTCAAATTTTATAAATTTATTTTTTATTTAAAATAGAATAATAAAATAAAGTCCAGCAATATTAGGAAGACAAAAAAAAGATGAAAACCTTTTATTTTTAAATTTTGAAACAGAAAATATTTTTTTTTACCAAGAAGTAGAAAAATAAAGACTTTCAAAAATATCCAATAATAAAAAAATTTAAGAAGTTTAACTTCTTTAAATTAATATATTCTATATTTGTGAAAAAATAGCATTATCTGGTGAATAAAAGAATATATTTTGAAAAAAATTTAGGATTTCAAAAGACAAAATTTATCATTTTTTTGAATTTTTAAATTTAAAAATTTAATTTTTATTTAAAATAGAAAAATAAAATAAAGTCTAGTAACATTAGGAAGGCAAAAAAAAGATGAAAACTTTTTATTTTTAAATTTTGAAACAAAAAATTATTTTTTTACCAAGAAGTAGAAAAATAAAGAATTTTAACAATACCCAATAATAAAAAAATTTAAAAAGTTTAAATTTTTAAAATTAATTTATTCTATATTTGTGAAAAAATAGCGTTACTCGGTGAATAAAAAAATATATAGTCTTGAAAAAAAATTAGGATTTCAAAAGACAAAATTTATAATTTTTCTGAATTTTTAAATTTTATAAATTTATTTTTTTATTTAAAATAGAATAATTGTAATACCCGGTCTAATCGAAATTTATTAAATAATAAGTTAAATAGGAGCGAATATGGTTGGAAGATTTGGCAATTGGAATTTGATGATTTAAATATGATATTTGGATTTAGTGAATTTTTTCTGCGTAAAAGCGCACAGTGGAATTTTGACTGGCAGTATCGGCTGAGATCTGTCTAGTACTGCAGCTGAGAAAATTGATTATGAGTAAATAGGATTAAGAAATGAGGAATTATAATTAGGCGAGGTAGAAATATTTGAAGTGCGATTTAGAGTGCTAATCTTAAAGGTTTTGGTCCAAAATTGGGCCAACGGACAAAAATAAGTGAACGGCCTAAGTGGGCCAAACCCAACATATATAAACATTAGTTATGAGCATTTCAGCTCATTTTGCCCTAAATAAGGAGTGTGGGCACTGAATTGAGAAGAGAGAAGAGAAGAGAGAAAGAAGAGAGAAAACCTAACTCTTTTGATCTTCAAACCACCATAACTTGAGTTACGGAGCTCCGGTTGACAAGCCGTTTCGGTCACGCGTCACTCTTCTCATCCTCTACAATTATATCTAAGCTTCGTGGTGAGTATTCATTATCTCTGCCAATTTTCGAAATTCCCCACTGTTACACGTTTTTGGTATTAGTGTTGAAATCTTGTGATTTTGGTGTTTAAGATACTCAACATGGATTCAAGTGGTTCTATCCCTACTTCATATGGGCTGAGTAAGAAGTGTTCAAACCTTGTGATTTTCATTTTTATGACCTAGTTGATGTATGTATGTGATATTGATTATGTTAGTGTATTTGATGATCTTGGTGCACAATTGGAGATTGGTGTGCTTGAAGCTTTATTAGCTTGGGCTAAGGTTGTGGAGACTTCTAAAGAAGACTCAATTGGTTTGCTACAAGAGGTACAGTTTAAGTTTCATTTAAGTACCATTGGTGTGATGAGAATTCCTAGCTAGATGCCCTAGATTAAGTTTGGATTGTGTAAATGGTTGTGCTAATATGCATAGTTGGTATGTAATGTGAATTAATGATTGGGTTGAGAATTGTGTGCCTTGTATGCTTGGTGTATTGAGAATTTGATCATTGGATAATGAGTATTAACTTGTGGTTTATGTATTTAAATTATGAAATTGGGTCGAGGCCGTGAATTTTGGCGGAGGCCGAAAGAGTAAGTAAGGTAAGTTGATGTGTGCATTGTATGATGACACAAGTGATTGGATGAATTTCAGATAATGAATATATGAATGATTGGTTGGTTATTGAATAATAAGTTTGAGGAGTTGAAGTGTGGAACTTGTAATTTTGGGTGAAATTAGGTAGATGAGCATGTTTGATTTTGGTTGAGATATATTATGTGTCATATATGTGATCATGATTATTGATGCCTTGATGGTATGATGATACATGAAGACATGTATGTTGTAATATATGCTTGAGAATGATTAAGGTTGATTTGTGGTGAAACCACGTGATAGTGAGTATGATATTGATTATGTATAATGATGGTTGATTGGGAATAGTATTGTTGGAAATTGGATGAGGATGGATGTATAACATGTTGATGTGTTTGTAATTTAGCCATTTGTTTGAAATGGGTAAAAATGGTTATATAGCAGTTTTGTGAATCGTGGTAAAGTGTTAATGTATGAGTTGAGGAGGCTTGATGTTGATTTTGGTATACTTTGATTGATTTCAAAAAGGGTTGAAACTAGCATGTTTTGATTGATTTTGAAAATGGTTGAAAATGGCTTGTTTTGAAAAGGGCACCTTGTGGTTTTGTATGAAAACATAATTTTTGGGCATACTTTGATGGGACATAACTTGGACTCTGGATCTCCATTTTGTGCCAAACTTGTTTAGAAGTAAAATTGGATCCGGATGTCCATGTTGTTCGAACAACGGGCGAAAAACGATTTAAAATGAGAAAGTTATGTCCGTCGGAAGATTGGGGGTTGAATCTGTGAATTCTGCAACTTTTAACTTAGAAAATTTTTAGCAGAATGACCCTCCACGCGTAGGCGTACTTGGCACGTATGCGTCGTTCTTCAAGAAGGCATCATCCACGCGTGCGCGTGGTGTGTGCGTGCGCGTCGATGCGCTGCACCCAATGCCCAGCCATTTTCCTGAGAGTTGTGCCAGAGTTGTGCCATATTTGTGCCTGGGGCGCAAATGCACCCACGCGTACGCGTGGCTGACGCGTACGCGTCGTCTGGTTGTGTTTCAATCCGCGCGTCCGCGTGTATGACGCATACGCGTCGATGAGCTTTGTGGCCATCCACGCGTGCGCATGGAGTACGCGTACGCGTGGACCTGTTTTCATCCCAAAGTTGATTTTTGAGTTTTAAAAACTAAATCTCATACTTCTAAGCCTCCAATCTCACCCCTTATGTATTAAATCATTATGATATGCCTAGCAATGAGAGAGGAGCTAGGGATGTGGTAACTTACGAGTGAAGCAAGGGAAAAGTTATGATCAATGATGATCAACGATGATTATATGAGATATGGAGGATGACGTGGAAGTACCATGTATGCCATGAGCCGAAGGCTATATTTATTGATAAATGGCTGGTTCTTGATTAAACCATGAGCCGGATGGCTGAGTTATTGCCGGTTATAGCAAAGCCATTATTGATTATGGCTGAGTATAAATGCATATATGACTAATGAATGAATGTGTTAAATGGATAATAATGGAAGATGTTGAAATGTGATGTGTAACCCCGGGTAGTAGGCAGTGGCGTTGTCCACTTGCTCCGGGTATGAAATGAAAAAGGATGTTTATGATAAATGAGTTTAATTATGGAGTTTTGAATGAATGTATTTGTGATACCTGGGTAGTAGTAAGGGTTGTGGTTCGTCCCACTTGCTCCAGGTTAATGTTTGAGATTTGATAACAATGATGATTGATAATATGAATTGAGATTGAATGAATATATGTTTGAGATACCTGGGCAGTAGTAAGGGTTGTGGTTCGTCCCGCTTGCTCCGGGTCAATGCTTAAGATACCTGGCAGTAGCAAGGGTTGTGGTTCGTCCCACTTGCTCCAGGTCAGAGATTGTGACGCCTGGGTAGTAGCGGCAGTAGTGGTGAATCCACTCGCTCCAGGTTGAGCTTTTAAACACCCACCTGGGTAGTAGCCGCAGTAGTGGTTATTCCACTGGCTCTGGGTTGAGCGGGTAGTAGCAAGGGAGTTGTAGCTCAAACCTACTTGCTCCGCAAGGGGTGTTTCTATCCAATAGTTAGCTACCAGGACATGTCGGGTTGGCTATATAACCGACAGATGAAATCATCAGCCATAGGGCAGGCATATATCATTTGCATATGTTTGAATTGTTTGGGTTTGCCTATTTGTTTTGGATTTCTACATCATATATGCTATGTTACCTGATTATGTGCTACTTGTTCTACTTGTACCTTATTTGTGTATTACTTGCCTGTAATTCTTGTGTTTGTACAACTGAGAGGCCCTCATGCTGGTGTCGGTGGATGTTGGAGGCTGTTCTTGATGAGATGATTTGATGATATGATTTCATGATGATGATGATCATTGAATGAGATAATTTGATCTCCCTGGGAAGACGCAGTGATGTGGTTTCACTAGCTCCAGGTGAGGGTATGATGTATTGATACAAAATTGCTGAGGTAGAACAACTGGTGATGGTTTTGCTTATGATTCTGAGTCTGATTCGTGGAGGAGTCAACGAGTTGGGAAACATGTGTAATAGGAACTAGATTTAGTATCCCCTTACGACAGTTGTCTATTCACAGATTAGTGAGAATCTAGGCTGGATTTTTGGTGAAGAAGTTTAGGATGCTTAGTGAGTTTTTATTGCAGTGCATTGTATTTATTTGGCACTTTTACCGTACTGGGAACCCATGGGCCCGGGGTTCTCATTCCGTATATATCTCTTGTTTTTCAGATACAGGTCCAGGTAATCAGAAGTGAGCTGTCGTTCGTCTGAGAGACGGCGAAGATCTTTATTTTCTCTACTCTGTGTTTTGCTTAGAATCTCTCCACCTTTGTTTCGAAAAGATTATATTATGTATTGAACTCTGTTGAACTTGCCTATAGAGGCTCTCATGTTTCCTTTGGTAGAGAGTAGGTTATACTATTGTCAGCTACTTTCATATTGTACCCTAGCCGGCCTAAACTTCGCGGGTCGCGACTAGTGGCTATTACTTATGTTATATATATCTATTTGTTATCTATCTCTTAATCTCTTATGCCTTGTTCGTATATCGCTTTCAGCTTCACGTTTAACTTTTCGTTGTCGAAACGTGGGTGATACGTCTTCACGATTTTATTTCTACTCTTTTCAGACTTCTCGATTAATACTCCTTTTGTAATTACCTATATTTATATATTAAAAATCCACGTGAGAGTCGTACCACCGTAATATCATTGACTCATGACTCGAGCATAAGGATTTGAATATTAGGGTGTTACATTATGGTATCAGAGCAGTTCATCCTCGTGAGCCTGAGGGATGGAACTGCTTATGCTTCAATGCATACTCTGAGTCTGTGCCTGTGCTAGTTAGGGTATCTAACCGATACATCTAGCATGAAGTCCATGAGTGTACCTTTGGTACTTTGAAGCACTATACTTCCGATATTGAGACTGATCAACTTGATATCAATTGTTTGGTGTGTATAGGAACCAGATGGCGCCTCGTGGACCCGGTCGGGGACGTGAGAGAGATCGTACTAGTACACAGGAACCGAAAATCAACCCGAATAACCCGGTAAACCTTATAGCGGCGTTAGAGAATATGGCTGCTGCTATGCAGGCCACTGCGGAGGCTCTTGGGCAACAGATAAACAATAATGGCAATGGCGAAAGGGAAGCTCAGGGCCCGATGACACTAGCAACTTTCTTAAAGGTTAATCCACCTAAGTTCAAGGAAAACACCAATCCGACTGAAGTTGATACATTGTTTCAAGCCATGGAGCGAGCACTGCAAGCGCAGTTGGTGCCTGAAGAGCAGCGTGTTGAATTTGCTACCTATCTGCTCACTGGGGAAGCATCGCATTGGTGGCAAGGGGCTCGACGTCTCCTGCAACAGGGGAATGATCCTATCACTTGGGATGCCTTCCAGGTGGAATTCTATAAGAAGTACTTTCCGAATTCCGCCAGAACAGCCATGGAATTAGAGTTACTGCAGCTGAAGCAAGGTGCTATGTCCGTATCTGAGTATATAGACAAATTTGAGGAGCTATTCAGGTTTTCCCGTATGTGTCAGGGAGCTCCGGGAGACTTCAAGGAATGGAAATGCATTAAGTATGAAGGAGGGCTCCGGAGTGACATCTTAAGTTCAGTGGGACCAATGGAGATCCGAACTTTTTCAGAGTTGGTGAATAAGAGCAGAATTACTGAAGAGTGTGTGAAAAGAAGGGTTGCAGAAAAAGGAAGTCATAGAGAGCACAACCAAGGATTCGCACCAAGGGGTCGAGAGTTTAAGGAGAGAGGATACATACAACACCTTCCCCAAGGACGGAATAACGTTGCGACGAGTGAGGAGTCCCAAAGAAACGGTAAAGGAAAACGGGTAGCGGCTGTTTCTGATGTTTCGAGCTGTCAGAGATGTGGAAGTCATCACCCAAATAGGCCGTGCTGATTGGGGGTTAGGTGTATGTTACAAGTGCGGGTTACCAGGGCATGTATCAAGAAATTACCAACAAGGAGAGAGTCAGGATGCGGGCCAATTGCGGCAGTAAGATTGAGATAATTGCAATAATCAGGCTTAAATGGTAGTGTGTGATTTTATAATACCACCTGTATAGTAAAACTGGGAATGTCGAGCTTAATATTAGACTGAGAAGCAAACCGGATGGTCCGAGTAAGGATTTACCTTAATACGAATGGATAAATGCCTGTGATGTAAATAATTTTCTGTTGAGAAGTTTAAGAAGTTTAACTTCTTTAAATTAATATATTCTATATTTGTGAAAAAATAGCATTATCTGGTGAATAAAAGAATATATTCTTGAAAAAAATTTAGGATTTCAAAGACAAAATTTATCATTTTTTTAATTTTTAAATTTAAAATTTATTTTTTATTTAAAATAGAATAATAAAATAAAGTCTAGTAATATTAGGAAGGCAAAAAAAAGATGAAAACTTTTATTTTTAAATTTTGAAACTAAAAAAATTATTTTTTTACCAAGAAGTAGAAAAATAAAGAATTTTAACAATACCCAATAATAAAAAAATTTAAAAGTTTAAATTTTAAAATTAATTTATTCTATATTTGTGAAAAAATAGCGTTACTCGGTGAATAAAAAAATATATAGTCTTGAAAAAAATTAGGATTTCAAAAGACAAAATTTATCATTTTTAATTTTAAATTTTATAAATTTATTTTTTATTTAAAATAGAATAATAAAATAAAGTCCAGCAATATTAGGAAGACAAAAAAAAGATGAAAACTTTTCATTTTTAAATTTTGAAACAGAAAATATTATTTTTTACCAAGAAGTAGAAAAATAAAGAATTTAAAAATATCCAATAATAAAAAAATTTAAGAAATTTAACTTTTTTAAATTAATATATTCTATATTTGTGAAAAAATAGCATTATCTGGTGAATAAAAGAATATATTCTTGAAAAAAATTTAGGATTTCAAAAGACAAAATTTATCATTTTTTATTTTAAATTTTATAAATTTATTTTTTATTTAAAATAGAAAATAAAATAAAGTCCAGTAACATTAGGAAGGCAAAAAAAAAGATGAAAACTTTTTATTTTTAAATTTTGAAACTAAAAAAATTATTTTTTTACCAAGAAGTAGAAAAATAAAGAATTTTAACAATACCCAATAATAAAAAATTTAAAAGTTTAAATTTTTAAAATTAATTTATTCTATATTTGTGAAAAAATAGCGTTACTCGGTGAATAAAAAAATATATATCTTGAAAAAAAATTAGGATTCAAAAGACAAAATTTATCATTTTTCTGAATTTTTAAATTTTATAAATTTATTTTTTATTTAAAATAGAATAATAAAATAAAGTCCAGCAATATTAGGAAGACAAAAAAAAGATGAAAACTTTTATTTTTAAATTTTGAAACAGAAAATATTATTTTTTACCAAGAAGTAGAAAAATAAAGAATTTCAAAAATTCCAATAATAAAAAAATTTAAGAATTTAACTTTTTAAATTAATATATTCTATATTTGTGAAAAAATAGCATTATCTGGTGAATAAAAAATATATTCTTGAAAAAAAATTTAGGATTTCAAAAGACAAAATTTATCATTTTTTGAATTTTTAAATTTAAAATTTATTTTTATTTAAAATAGAAAATAAAATAAAGTCCAGTAATATTAGGAAGGCAAAAAAAAAGATGAAAACTTTTTATTTTTAAATTTTAAACTAAAAAATTTTTTTTTACCAAGAAGTAGAAAAATAAAGAATTTTAACAATACCCAATAATAAAAAAATTTAAAAGTTTAAATTTTTAAAATTAATTTATTCTATATTTGTGAAAAAATAGTGTTACTCGGTGAATAAAAAAATATATTCTTGAAAAAAATTAGGATTTAAAAGACAAAATTTATCATTTTCTGAATTTTCAAATTTTATAAATTTATTTTTTATTTAAAATAGAATAATAAAATAAAGTCCAGCAATATTAGGAAGACAAAAAAAAGATGAAAACTTTTATTTTTAAATTTTGAAACAGAAAATATTATTTTTTACCAAGAAGTAGAAAAATAAAGTTTAAAAATATCCAATAATAAAAAAATTTAAGAAGTTTAACTTTTTTAAATTAATATATTCTATATTTGTGAAAAAATAGCATTATCTGGTGAATAAAAGAATATATTCTTGAAAAAAATTTAGGATTTCAAAAGACAAAATTTATATTTTTTTATTTTTAAATTTTAAAATTTATTTTTTATTTAAAATAGAAAATAAAATAAAGTCCAGTAACATTAGGAAGGCAAAAAAAAAGATGAAAACTTTTTATTTTTAAATTTTGAACTAAAAAATTATTTTTTTACCAAGAAGTAGAAAAATAAAGAATTTTAACAATACCCAATAATAAAAAAATTTACAAGTTTAAATTTTTAAAATTAATTTATTCTATATTTGTGAAAAAATAACGTTACTCGGTGAATAAAAAAATATATTCTTGAAAAAAATTAGGATTTCAAAAGACAAAATTTATCATTTTCTAATTTTAAATTTTATAAATTTATTTTTTATTTAAAATAGAATAATAAAATAAAGTCCAGCAATATTAGGAAGACAAAAAAAAGATGAAAACTTTTTATTTTTAAATTTTAAACAGAAAATATTATTTTTTACCAAGAAGTAGAAAAATAAAGAATTTCAAAAATATCCAATAATAAAAAAATTTAAGAAGTTTAACTTTTTAAATTAATATATTCTATATTTGTGAAAAAATAGCATTATCTGGTGAATAAAAGAATATATTCTTAAACAAAATTTAGGATTTCAAAAGACAAAATTTATCATTTTTTTGAATTTTTAAATTTAAAATTTATTTTTTATTTAAAATAGAAAATAAAATAAAGTCCAGTAACATTAGGAAGGCAAAAAAAAAGATGAAAACTTTTTATTTTTAAATTTTGAACCTAAAAATATTATTTTTTTACCAAGAAGTAGAAAAATAAAGAATTTTAACAATACCCGATAATAAAAAAATTTACAAGTTTAAATTTTTAAAATTAATTTATTCTATATTTGTGAAAAAATAACGTTACTCGGTGAATAAAAAAATATATTCTTGAAAAAAATTAGGATTTCAAAAGACAAAATTTATCATTTTTCTAATTTTTAAATTTTATAAATTTATTTTTTATTTAAAATAGAATAATAAAATAAAGTCCAGCAATATTAGGAAGACAAAAAAAAGATGAAAACTTTTTATTTTTAAATTTTAAATAGAAAATATTATTTTTTACCAAGAAGTAGAAAAATAAAGACTTTCAAAAATATCCAATAATAAAAAAATTTAAGAATTTAACTTCTTTAAATTAATATATTCTATATTTGTGAAAAAATAGCATTATCTGGTGAATAAAAGAATATATTCTTAAACAAAATTTAGGATTTCAAAAGACAAAATTTATCATTTTTTAATTTTTAAATTTAAAATTTATTTTTTATTTAAAATAGAAAATAAAATAAAGTCCAGTAACATTAGGAAGGCAAAAAAAAAGATGAAAACTTTTTATTTTTAAATTTTGAAATAAAAAAATTATTTTTTTCCAAGAAGTAGAAAAATAAAGAATTTTAACAATACCCAATAATAAAAAAATTTAAAATTTAAATTTTTAAAATTAATTTATTCTATATTTGTGAAAAAATATCGTTACTCAGTGAATAAAAAAATATATTCTTGAAAAAAATTAGGATTTCAAAAGACAAAATTTATCATTTTTCTGAATTTTAAATTTTATAAATTTATTTTTTATTTAAAATAGAATAATAAAATAAAGTCCAGCAATATTAGGAAGACAAAAAAAAGATGAAAATTTTATTTTTGAATTTTGAAACAGAAAATATTATTTTTTACCAAGAAGTAGAAAAATAAATACTTTCAAAATATCCAATAATAAAAAAATTTAAGAAGTTTAACTTCTTTAAATTAATATATTCTATATTTGAGAAAAAATAGCATTATCTGGTAATAAAAGAATATATTCTTGAAAAAAATTTAGGATTTCAAAAGACAAAATTTATCATTTTTTTGAATTTTTAAATTTAAAATTTATTTTTATTTAAAATAGAAAATAAAATAAAGTCTAGTAAATTACGAAGGCAAAAAAAAAGATGAAAACTTTTTATTTTTAAATTTTAAACTAAAAAAATTATTTTTTTACCAAGAAGTAGAAAAATAAAGAATTTTAACAATACCCAATAATAAAAAATTTAAAACGTTTAAATTTTTAAAATAAATTTATTTATAATTGTGAAAAAATAGCGTTACTCGATGAATAAAAAAATATATAATCTTGAAAAAAATTAGAATTTCAAAAGACAAAATTTATGATTTTTCTGAATTTTCAATTTTATAAATTTATTTTTTTATTTAAAATAGAATAATAAAATAAAGTCCAGCAATATTAGGAAGACAAAAATAAAAGATGAAAACTTTTATTTTTAAATTTTGAAACAAAAATATTATTTTTTACCAAGAAGTAGAAAAATAAAGACTTTCAAAAATATCCAATAATAAAAAAATTTAAGAAGTTTAACTTTTTAAATTAATATATTCTATATTGGTGAAAAAATAACATTATTGGTGTATAAAAGAATATATTCTTAAAAAAAATTAGGATTTCAAAAGACAAAATTTATCATTTTTCTAATTTTCAAATTTTACAAATTTATTTTTTATTTAAAATAGAATAATAAAATAAAGTCCAGCAATATTAGGAAGACAAAAATAAAAGATGAAAACTTTTTATTTTTAAATTTTGAAACTAAAAAAATTATTTTTTTACCAAGAAGTAGAAAAATAAAGAATTTTAACAATACCCAATAATAAAAAAATTTACAAAGTTTAAATTTTTAAAATTAATTTATTCTATATTTGTGAAAAAATAGCGTTACTCGGTGAATAAAAAAATATATTCTTAAAAAAAATTAGGATTTCAAAAGACAAAATTTATCATTTTTTGAATTTTTAAATTTTATAATTTATTTTTTATTTAAAATAGAATAATAAAATAAAGTCCAGCAATATTAGGAAGACAAAAAAAAGATGAAAACCTTTTATTTTAAATTTTGACACAGAAAATATTATTTTTTACCAAGAAGTAGAAAAATAAAGACTTTCAAAAATATCCAATAATAAAAAAATTTAAGAAGTTTAACTTCTTTAAATTAATATATTCTATATTTGTGAAAAAATAGCATTATCTGGTGAATAAAAGAATATATTCTTAAACAAAATTTAGGATTTCAAAAGACAAAATTTATCATTTTTTGAATTTTTAAATTTAAAATTTAATTTTTTATTTAAAATAGAAAATAAAATAAAGTCCAGTAACATTAGGAATGCAAAAAAAAAGATGAAAACTTTTTATTTTTAAATTTTGAAATAAAAAAATTATTTTTTTCCAAGAAGTAGAAAAATAAAGAATTTTAACAATACCCAATAATAAGAAAATTTAAAAATTTAAATTTTTAAAATTAACTAATTCTATATTTGTGAAAAAATAGCGTTACTCAGTGAATAAAAAAATATATAGTCTTGAAAAAAAATTAGGATTTCAAAAGACAAAATTTATCATTTTTCTGAATTTTAAATTTTATAAATTTATTTTTTTATTTAAAATAGAATAATAAAATAAAGTCAGCAATATTAGGAAGACAAAAAAAAAGATGAAAATTTTATTTTTGAATTTTGAAACAGAAAATATTATTTTTTACCAAGAAGTAGAAAAATAAATACTTTCAAAATATCCAATAATAAAAAATTTAAGAAGTTTAACTTCTTTAAATTAATATATTCTATATTTGAGAAAAAATAGCATTATCTGGTAAATAAAAGAATATATTCTTGAAAAAATTTAGGATTTCAAAAGACAAAATTTATCATTTTTTTGAATTTTTAAATTTAAAATTTATTTTTTATTTAAAATAGAAAATAAAATAAAGTCTAGTAACATTACGAAGGCAAAAAAAAGATGAAAACTTTTTATTTTTAAATTTTAAACTAAAAAAATTATTTTTTACCAAGAAGTAGAAAAATAAAGAATTTTAACAATACCCAATAATAAAAAATTTAAAACGTTTAAATTTTTAAAATAAATTTATTTATATTTGTGAAAAAATAGCGTTACTCGATGAATAAAAAAAATATATAATCTTGAAAAAAATTAGAATTTCAAAAGACAAAATTTATCATTTTCTGAATTTTCCAATTTTATAAATTTATTTTTTATTTAAAATAGAATAATAAAATAAAGTCCAGCAATATTAGGAAGACAAAAATAAAAGATGAAAACTTTTATTTTTAAATTTTGAAACAAAAATATTATTTTTTACCAAGAAGTAGAAAAATAAAGACTTTCAAAAATATCCAATAATAAAAAAATTTAAGAAGTTTAACGTTTTTAAATTAATATATTCTATATTGGTGAAAAAATAACATTATCTGGTGAATAAAAGAATATATTCTTGAAAAAAAATTAGGATTTCAAAAGACAAAATTTATCATTTTTCTAAATTTTCAAATTTTACAAATTTATTTTTTATTTAAAATAGAATAATAAAATAAAGTCCAGCAATATTAGGAAGACAAAAATAAAAGATGAAAACTTTTATTTTTAAATTTTGAAACTAAAAAAATTATTTTTTTACCAAGAAGTAGAAAAATAAAGAATTTTAACAATACCCAATAATAAAAAAATTTACAAAGTTTAAATTTTTAAAATTAATTTATTCTATATTTGTGAAAAAATAGCGTTACTCGGTGAATAAAAAATATATAGTCTTAAAAAAAATTAGGATTTCAAAAGACAAAATTTATCATTTTTTGAATTTTAAATTTTATAATTTATTTTTTATTTAAAATAGAATAATAAAATAAAGTCCAGCAATATTAGGAAGACAAAAAAAAGATGAAAACCTTTTATTTTAAATTTTGACACAGAAAATATTATTTTTTACCAAGAAGTAGAAAAATAAAGACTTTCAAAAATATCCAATAATAAAAAAATTTAAGAAGTTTAACTTCTTTAAATTAATATATTCTATATTTGTGAAAAAATAGCATTATCTGGTGAATAAAAGAATATATTCTTAAAAAAAATTTAGGATTTCAAAAGACAAAATTTATCATTTTTTGAATTTTTAAATTTAAAAATTTAATTTTTTATTTAAAATAGAAAATAAAATAAAGTCCAGTAACATTAGGAAGGCAAAAAAAAAGATGGAAATTTTTATTTTTAAATTTTGAAATAAAAATTATTTTTTGCCAAGAAGTAGAAAAATAAAGAATTTTAACAATACCCAATAATAAAAAAATTTAAAAGTTTAAATTTTTAAAATTAATTTATTTTATATTTGTGAAAAAATAGCGTTACTCGGTGAATAAAAAAATATATAGTCTTGAAAAAAAATTAGGATTTCAAAAGACAAAATTTATCATTTTTCTGAATTTTAAATTTTTAAATTTATTTTTTATTTAAAATAGAATAATAAAATAAAGTCCAGCAATATTAGGAAGACAAAATAAAAGATGAAAAGTTTTTATTTTTAAATTTTGAAATAGAAAATATTATTTTTTACCAAGAAGTAGAAAAATAAAGACTTTCAAAAATATCCAATAATAAAAAAATTTAAGAAGTTTAACTTCTTTAAATTAAAATATTCTATATTTGTGAAAAAATAGCATTATCTGGTGAATAAAAGAATATATTCTTAAAAAAATTTAGGATTTCAAAAGACAAAATTTATCATTTTTTGAATTTTTAAATTTAAAATTTAATTTTTT
Source organism: Arachis hypogaea (assembly GCF_003086295.3). Taxonomy (NCBI): domain Eukaryota; kingdom Viridiplantae; phylum Streptophyta; class Magnoliopsida; order Fabales; family Fabaceae; genus Arachis; species Arachis hypogaea. The sequence continues at coordinate 56,155,285 of NC_092045.1, forward strand.
ATTTAAAATAGAAAAATAAAATAAAGTCGAGTAACATTAGGAAGGCAAAAAAAAAGATGAAAATTTTATTTTTAAATTTTGAAACTAAAAAATTTATTTTTTACCAAGAAGTAGAAAAATAAAGAATTTTAACAAACCCAATAATAAAAAAATTTAAAAAGTTTAAATTTTTAAAATTAATTTATTTTATATTTGTGAAAAATAGCGTTACTCGGTGAATAAAAAAATATATAGTCTTAAAAAAGATTGGATTTCAAAAGACAAAATTTATCATTTTTCTGAATTTTTAAATTTTATAAATTTATTTTTTATTTAAAATAGAATAATAAAATAAAGTCCAGCAATATTAGGAAGACAAAATAAAAGATGAAAACTTTTTATTTTTAAATTTTAAATAGAAAATATTATTTTTTACCAAGAAGTAGAAAAATAAAGACTTTCAAAAATATCCAATAATAAAAAAATTTAAGAAGTTTAACTTCTTTAAATTAATATATTCTATATTTGTGAAAAAATAGCATTATCTGGTGAATAAAAGAATATATTCTTAAACAAAATTAGGATTTCAAAAGACAAAATTTATCATTTTTTTGAATTTTTAAATTTAAAAATTTAATTTTTTATTTAAAATAGAAAAATAAAATAAAGTCCAGTAACATTAGGAAGGCAAAAAAAAAGATGAAAACTTTTTATTTTTAAATTTTGAAAATAAAAAAATTATTTTTTTCCAAGAAGTAGAAAAATAAAGAATTTTAACAATACCCAATAATAAAAAAATTTAAAAATTTTAAATTTTTAAAATTAAGTTATTCTATATTTGTGAAAAAATAGCGTTACTCGGTGAATAAAAAAAATATATAGTCTTGAAAAAAAATTAGGATTTCAAAAGACAAAATTTATCATTTTTCTGAATTTTTAAATTTTATAAATTTATTTTTTATTTAAAATAGAATAATAAAATAAAGTTCAGCAATATTAGGAAGACAAAATAAAAGATGAAAAATTTTATTTTTAAATTTTGAAACAAAAAATATTATTTTTTACCAAGAAGTAGAAAAATAAAGACTTTCAAAAATATCCAATAATAAAAAAATTTAAGAAGTTTAACTTCTTTAAATTAATATATTCTATATTTGAGAAAAAATAGCATTATCTGGTGAATAAAAGAATATATTCTTGAAAAAATTTAGGATTTCAAAAGACAAAATTTATCATTTTTTTGAATTTTTAAATTTAAAATTTAATTTTTATTTAAAATAGAAAAATAAAATAAAGTCTAGTAACATTACGAAGGCAAAAAAAAAGATGAAAACTTTTTATTTTTAAATTTTTAAACTAAAAAAATTATTTTTTACCAAGAAGTAGAAAAATAAAGAATTTTAACAATACCCAATAATAAAAAATTTAAAACGTTTAAATTTTTAAAATAAATTTATTTTATATTTGTGAAAAAATAGCGTTACTCGATGAATAAAAAAAAATATATAATCTTGAAAAAAATTAGAATTTCAAAAGACAAAATTTATCATTTTTCTGAATTTTCCAATTTTTATAAATTTATTTTTTTATTTAAAATAGAATAATAAAATAAAGTCCAGCAATATTAGGAAGACAAAAATAAAAGATGAAAACTTTTATTTTTAAATTTTGAAACAAAAATATTATTTTTTTACCAAGAAGTAGAAAAATAAAGACTTTCAAAAATATCCAATAATAAAAAAATTTAAGAAGTTTAACTTTTTAAATTAATATATTCTATATTGGTGAAAAAATAACATTATCTGGTGAATAAAAGAATATATTCTTCAAAAAAAATTAGGATTTCAAAAGACAAAATTTATCATTTTTCTAAATTTTCAAATTTTTACAAATTTATTTTTTATTTAAAATAGAATAATAAATAAAGTCCAGCAATATTAGGAAGACAAAAATAAAAGATGAAAACTTTTTATTTTTAAATTTTGAAACTAAAAAAATTATTTTTTTACCAAGACGTAGAAAAATAAAGAATTTTAACAATACCCAATAATAAAAAAATTTACAAAGTTTAAATTTTTAAAATTAATTTATTCTATATTTGTGAAAAAATAGCGTTACTCGGTGAATAAAAAAATATATAGTCATAAAAAAATTAGGATTTCAAAAGACAAAATTTATCATTTTTTGAATTTTTAAATTTTTAAATTTATTTTTTTATTTAAAATAGAATAATAAAATAAAGTCCAGCAATATTAGGAAGACAAAAAAAAGATGAAAACCTTTTATTTTTAAATTTTGAAACAGAAAATATTATTTTTTTACCAAGAAGTAGAAAAATAAAGACTTTCAAAAATATCCAATAATAAAAAAATTTAAGAAGTTTAACTTTTTAAATTAATATAATCTATATTTGTGAATAAATATCATTATCTGGTGAATAAAAGAATATATTCTTGAAAAAAAATTAGGATTTCAAAAGACAAAATTTATCATTTTTTGAATTTTTAAATTTAAAAATTTAATTTTTTTAAAATAGAAAAAAAATAAAGTCCAGTAACATTAGGAAGGCAAAAAACAAAGATGAAAACTTTTTATTTTCAAATTTTGAAACTAAAAAATATATTTTTTACAAAGAAGTAGAAAAATAAAGAATTTTAACAATACCCAATAATAAAAAAATTTAAAAAGTTTAAATTTTTAAAATTAATTTATTCTATATTTGTGAAAAAAGAGCGTTACTCGGTGAATAAAAAAAATATATTCTTGAAAAAAATTAGGATTTCAAAAGACAAAATTTATCATTTTTCTGAATTTTCAAATTTTATAAATTTATTTTTTATTTAAAATAGAATAATAAAATAAAGTCCAGCAATATTAGGAAGACAAAAATAAAGATGAAAACTTTTTATTTTTAAACTTTGAAACTAAAAAATTATTTTTTTACCAAGAAGTAGAAAAATAAAGAATTTTAACAATACCCAATAATAAAAAAATTTACAAATTTTAAATTTTTAAAATTAATTTATTCTATATTTGTGAAAAAATAGCGTTACTCGGTGAATAAAAAAAATATATAGTCTTAAAAAAATTTAGGATTTCAAAAGGAAAAATTTATCATTTTTCTGAATTTTTAAATTTTTAAATTTATTTTTTTATTTAAAATAGAATAATAAAATAAAGTCTAGCAATATTAGGAAGACAAACAAAAAAGATGAAAACCTTTTATTTTTAAATTTTGAAACAGAAAATATTATTTTTTTACCAAGAAGTAGAAAAATATAGACTTTAAAAAATATCCACTAATAAAAAAATTTAAGAAGTTTAACTTCTTTAAATTAATATATTCTATATTTGTGAAAAAATAGAATGATCTGGTGAATAAAAGAATATATTCCTAAAAAAATTTAGGGTTTCAAAAGACAAAATTTATCATTTTTTTGAATTTTAAATTTAAAAATTTAATTTTTTATTTAAAATAGAAAAATAAAATAAAGTCCAGTAACATTAGGAAGGCAAAAAACAAAGATGAAAACTTTTTATTTTTAAATTTTGAAACTAAAAAAATTATTTTTTTACCAAGAAGTAGAAAAATAAAGAATTTTAACAATTCCCAATAATAAAAAAATTTAAAAGTTTTAATTTTTAAAATCAATTTATTCTATATTTGTGAAAAAATAGCGTTACTTGGTGAATAAAAAAAATATATAGTCTTGAAAAAAATTAGTATTTCAAAAGAAAAAATTTATCATTTTTCTGAATTTTTAAATTTTATAAATTTATTTTTTTATTTAAAATAGAATAATAAAATAAAGTCCAGCAATATTAGGAAGACAAAAAAGAAGATGAAAACCTTTTATTTTTAAATTTTGAAACAGAAAATATTATTTTTTACCAAGAAGTAGAAAAATAAAGACTTTCAAAAATATCCAATAACAAAAAAATTTAAGAAGTTTAACTTTTTTAAATTAATATAATCTATATTTGTGAATAAATATCATTATCTGGTGAATAAAAGAATATATTCTTGAAAAAAAATTAGGATTTCAAAAGACAAAATTTATCATTTTTTTGAATTTTTAAATTTAAAAATTTAAATTTTTTTAAAATAGAAAAAAAATAAAGTCCAGTAACATTAGGAAGGTAAAAAACAAAGATGAAAACTTTTTATTTTTAAATTTTGAAACTAAAAAATATATTTTTTTACAAAGAAGTAGAAAAATAAAGAATTTTAACAATACCCAATAATAAAAAAATTTAAAAGTTTAAATTTTTAAAATTAATTTATTCTATATTTGTGAAAAAAGAGCGTTACTCGGTGAATAAAAAAAATATATTCTTGAAAAAAATTAGGATTTCAAAAGACAAAATTTATCATTTTTCTAAATTTTCAAATTTTTATAAATTTATTTTTTATTTAAAATAGAATAATAAAATAAAGTCCAGCAATATTAGGAAGACAAAAATAAAAGATGAAAACTTTTTATTTTTAAACTTTGAAACTAAAAAAATTATTTCTTTACCAAGAAGTAGAAAAATAAAGAATTTTAACAATACCCAATAATAAAAAAATTTACAAAGTTTAAATTTTTAAAATTAATTTAGTCTATATTTGTGAAAAAATAGCGTTACTCGGTGAATAAAAAAAATATATAGTCTTAAAAAAATTAGGATTTCAAAAGGCAAAATTTATCATTTTTCTGAATTTTTAAATTTTATAATTTATTTTTTATTTAAAATAGAATAATAAAATAAAGTCCAGCAATATTAGGAAGACAAAAAAAAAGATGAAAACCTTTTATTTTTAAATTTTGAAACAGAAAATATTTTTTTACCAAGAAGTAGAAAAATAAAGACTTTCAAAAATATCCAATAATAAAAAAATTTAAGAAGTTTAACTTCTTTAAATTAATATATTCTATATTTGTGAAAAAATAGCATGATCTGGTGAATAAAAGAATATATTCTTAAAAAAAATTTAGGATTTCAAAAGACAAAATTTATCATGTTTTTGAATTTTTAAATTTAAAAATTTAATTTTTTATTTAAAATAGAAAAATAAAATAAAGTCCAGTAACATTAGGAAGGCAAAAAACAAAGATGAAAACTTTTTATTTTTAAATTTTGAAACTAAAAAAAAATTTTTTTTACCAAGAAGTAGAAAAATAAAGAATTTTAACAATTCCCAATAATAAAAAATTTAAAAGTTTTAATTTTTAAAATCAATTTATTCTATATTTGTGAAAAAATAGCGTTACTTGGTGAATAAAAAAAATATATAGTCTTGAAAAAAAATTAGTATTTCAAAAGAAAAAATTTATCATTTTTCTGAAATTTTAAATTTTATAAATTTATTTTTTATTTAAAATAGAATAATAAAATAAAGTCCAGCAATATTAGGAAGACAAAAAAGAAGATGAAAACCTTTTATTTTTAAATTTTGAAACAGAAAATATTATTTTTTTACCAAGAAGTAGAAAAATAAAGACTTTCAAAAATATCCAATAATAAAAAAATTTAAGAAGTTTAACTTTTTTAAATTAATATAATCTATATTTGTGAAAAAATATCATTATCTGGTGAATAAAAGAATATATTATTGAAAAAAAATTAGGATTTCAAAAAACAAAATTTATCATTTTTTTGAATTTTTAAATTTAAAAATTTAATTTTTTTTTAAAATAGAAAAAAATAAAGTCCAGTAACATTAGGAAGGCAAAAAACAAAGATGAAAACTTTTTATTTTTAAATTTTCAAACTAAAAAATATATTTTTTTACAAAGAAGTAGAAAAATAAAGAATTTTAACAATACCCAATAATAAAAAATTTAAAAGGTTTAAATTTTTAAAATTAATTTATTCTATATTTGTGAAAAAAGAGCGTACTCGGTGAATAAAAAAAATATATTCTTGAAAAAAATTAGGATTTCAAAAGACAAAATTTATCATTTTTCTGAATTTTCAAATTTTATAAATTTATTTTTTATTTAAAATAGAATAATAAAATAAAGTCCAGCAATATTAGGAAGACAAAAATAAAAGATGAAAACTTTTTATTTTTAAATTTGAAACTAAAAAAATTATTTTTTTACCAAGAAGTAGAAAAATAAAGAATTTTAACAATACCCAATAATAAAAAAATTTACAAAGTTTAAATTTTTAAAATTAATTTATTCTATATTTGTGAAAAAATAGCGTTACTCGGTGAATAAAAAATATATATAGTCTTAAAAAAATTAGGATTTCAAAAGGCAAAATTTATCATTTTTCTGAATTTTTAAATTTTATAATTTATTTTTTTATTTAAAATAGAATAATAAAATAAAGTCCAGCAATATTAGGAAGACAAAAAAAAGATGAAAACCTTTTATTTTTAAATTTTGAAACAAAAAATATTATTTTTTACCAAGAAGTAGAAAAATAAAGACTTTCAAAAATATCCAATAATAAAAAAATTTAAGAAGTTTAACTTCTTTAAATTAATATATTCTATATTTGTGGAAAAATAGCATGATCTGGTGAATAAAAGAATATATTCTTAAAAAAAATTTAGGATTTCAAAAGACAAAATTTATCATTTTTTTGAATTTTTAAATTTAAAAATTTAATTTTTTATTTAAAATGGAAAAATAAAATAAAGTCCAGTAACATTAGGAAGGCAAAAAACAAAGATGAAATTTTTTTTTTGAAACTAAAAAAATTATTTTTTTACCAAGAAGTAGAAAAATAAAGAATTTTAACAATACCCAATAATAAAAAAATTTAAAAAGTTTTAATTTTTAAAATCAATTTATTCTATATTTGTGAAAAAATAGCGTTACTTGGTTAATAAAAAAAATATATAGTCTTGAAAAAAAATTAGTATTTCAAAAGACAAAATTTATCATTTTTCTGAATTTTTAAATTTTATAAATTTATTTTTTTATTTAAAATAGAATAATAAAATAAAGTCCAGCAATATTAGGAAGACAAAAAAGAAGATGAAAACCTTTTATTTTTAAATTTTGAAACAGAAAATATTATTTTTTACCAAGAAGTAGAAAAATAAAGACTTTCAAAAATATCCAATAATAAAAAAATTTAAGAAGTTTAACTTCTTTAAATTAATATATTCTATATTTGTGAAAAAATAGCATTATCTAGTGAATAAAAGAATATATTCTTAAAAAAATATAGGATTTCAAAAGACAAAATTTATCATTTTTTTGAATTTTTAAATTTAAAAATTTAATTTTTTATTTAAAATAGAAAAATAAAATAAAGTCCAGTAACATTAGGAAGGCAAAAAAAAGATGAAAACTTTTTATTTTTAAATTTTGAAACTAAAAAAATTATTTTTTTACCAAGAAGTAGAAAAATAAAGAATTTTAACAATTCCCAATAATAAAAAAATTTTAAAAGTTTTAATTTTTAAAATCAATTTATTCTATATTTGTGAAAAAATAGCGTTACTTGGTTAATAAAAAAAATATATAGTCTTGAAAAAAAATTAGTATTTCAAAAGACAAAATTTATCATTTTTCTGAATTTTTAAATTTTATAAATTTATTTTTTTATTTAAAATAGAATAATAAAATAAAGTCCAGCAATATTAGGAAGACAAAAAAGAAGATGAAAACCTTTTATTTTTAAATTTTGAAACAGAAAATATTATTTTTTTACCAAGAAGTAGAAAAATAAAGACTTTCAAAAATATCCAGTAATAAAAAAATTTAAGAAGTTTAACTTCTTTAAATTAATATATTCTATATTTGTGAAAAAATAGCATTATCTAGTGAATAAAAGAATATATTCTTAAACAAAATATAGGATTTCAAAAGACAAAATTTATCATTTTTTTGAATTTTTAAATTTAAAAATTTAATTTTTTATTTAAAATAGAAAAATAAAATAAAGTCCAGTAACATTAGGAAGGCAAAAAAAAGATGAAAACTTTTTATTTTTAAATTTTGAAACTAAAAAAAATTATTTTTTTACCAAGAAGTAGAAAAATAAAGAATTTTAACAATTCCCAATAATAAAAAAATTAAAAAGTTTTAATTTTTAAAATCAATTTATTCTATATTTGTGAAAAAATAGCGTTACTTGGTGAATAAAAAAAATATATAGTCTTGAAAAAAAATTAGTATTTCAAAAGACAAAATTTATCATTTTTCTGAATTTTTAAATTTTATAAATTTATTTTTTTATTTAAAATAGAATAATAAAATAAAGTCCAGCAATATTAGGAAGACAAAAAAGAAGATGAAAACCTTTTATTTTTAAATTTTGAAACAGAAAATATTATTTTTTTACCAAGAAGTAGAAAAATAAAGACTTTCAAAAATATCCAGTAATAAAAAAATTTAAGAAGTTTAACTTTTTTAAATTAATATAATCTATATTTGCGAAAAAATATCATTATCTGGTGAATAAAAGAATATATTCTTGAAAAAAAATTAGGATTTCAAAAGACAAAATTTATCATTTTTTTGAATTTTTAAATTTAAAAATTTAATTTTTTATTTAAAATAGAAAAATAAAATAAAGTCCAGTAACATTAGGAAGGCAAAAAAAAGATGAAAACTTTTTATTTTTAAATTTTGAAACTAAAAAAAATTATTTTTTTACCAAGAAGTAGAAAAATAAAGAATTTTAACAATTCCCAATAATAAAAAAATTTAAAAAGTTTTAATTTTTAAAATCAATTTATTCTATATTTGTGAAAGAATAGCGTTACTTGGTGAATAAAAAAAATATATAGTCTTGAAAAAAAATTAGTATTTCACAAGACAAAATTTATCATTTTTCTGAATTTTTAAATTTTATAAATTTATTTTTTTATTTAAAATAGAATAATAAAATAAAGTCCAGCAATATTAGGAAGACAAAAAAGAAGATGAAAACCTTTTATTTTTAAATTTTGAAACAGAAAATATTATTTTTTTACCAAGAAGTAGAAAAATAAAGACTTTCAAAAATATCCAGTAATAAAAAAATTTAGAAGTTTAACTTTTTTAAATTAATATAATCTATATTTGTGAAAAAATATCATTATCTGGTGAATAAAAGAATATATTCTTGAAAAAAAATTAGGATTTCAAAAGACAAAATTTATCATTTTTTTGAATTTTTAAATTTAAAAATTTAATTTTTTATTTAAAATAGAAAAATAAAATAAAATCCAGTAACATTAGGAAGGCAAAAAACAAAGATGAAAACTTTTTATTTTTAAATTTTGAAACTAAAAAAATTATTTTTTTACCAAGAAGTAGAAAAATAAAGAATTTTAACAATACCCAATAATAAAAAAATTTAAAAGTTTAAATTTTTAAAATTAATTTATTTTATATTTGTGAAAAAATAGCGTTACTCGGTGAATAAAAAAATATATAGTCTTGAAAAAAAATAGGATTTCAAAAGACAAAATTTATCATTTTTTGAATTTTTAAATTTTATAAATTTATTTTTTATTTAAAATAGAATAATAAAATAAAGTCCAGCAATATTAGGAAGACAAAATAAAATATGAAAACTTTTTATTTTTAAATTTTGAAACAGAAAATATTATTTTTTTACCAAGAAGTAGAAAAATAAAGACTTTCAAAAATATCCAATAATAAAAAAATTTAAGAAGTTTAACTTCTTTAAATTAATATATTCTATATTTGTGAAAAAATAGCATTATCTAGTGAATAAAAGAATATATTCTTAAACAAAATTTAGGATTTCAAAAGACAAAATTTATCATTTTTTTGAATTTTTAAATTTAAAAATTTAATTTTTTATTTAAAATAGAAAAATAAAATAAAGTCCAGTAACATTAGGAAGGCAAAAAAAAAGATGAAAACTTTTTATTTTTAAATTTTGAAACTAAAAAAAATTATTTTTTTACCAAGAAGTAGAAAAATAAAGAATTTTAACAATTCCCAATAATAAAAAAATTTAAAAAGTTTTAATTTTTAAAATCAATTTATTCTATATTTGTGAAAAAATAGCGTTACTTGGTTAATAAAAAAAATATATAGTCTTGAAAAAAAATTAGTATTTCAAAAGACAAAATTTATCATTTTTCTGAATTTTTAAATTTTATAAATTTATTTTTTTATTTAAAATAGAATAATAAAATAAAGTCCAGCAATATTAGGAAGACAAAAAAGAAGATGAAAACCTTTTATTTTTAAATTTTGAAACAGAAAATATTATTTTTTTACCAAGAAGTAGAAAAATAAAGACTTTCAAAAATATCCAGTAATAAAAAATTTTAAGAAGTTTAACTTTTTTAAATTAATATAATCTATATTTGTGAAAAAATATCATTATCTGGTGAATAAAAGAATATATTCTTGAAAAAAAATTAGGATTTCAAAAGACAAAATTTATCATTTTTTTGAATTTTTAAATTTAAAAATTTAATTTTTTATTTAAAATAGAAAAATAAAATAAAATCCAGTAACATTAGGAAGGCAAAAAACAAAGATGAAAACTTTTTATTTTTAAATTTTGAAACTAAAAAATTATTTTTTTACCAAGAAGTAGAAAAATAAAGAATTTTAACAATACCCAATAATAAAAAAATTTAAAAAGTTTAAATTTTTAAAATTAATTAATTTTATATTTGTGAAAAAATAGCGTTACTCGGTGAATAAAAAAATATATAGTCTTGAAAAAAAAATAGGATTTCAAAAGACAAAATTTATCATTTTTTTGAATTTTTAAATTTTATAAATTTATTTTTTATTTAAAATAGAATAATAAAATAAAGTCCAGCAATATTAGGAAGACAAAATAAAATATGAAAACTTTTTATTTTTAAATTTTGAAACAGAAAATATTATTTTTTTACCAAGAAGTAGAAAAATAAAGACTTTCAAAAATATCCAATAATAAAAAAATTTAAGAAGTTTAACTTCTTTAAATTAATATATTCTATATTTGTGAAAAAATAGCATTATCTAGTGAATAAAAGAATATATTCTTAAACAAAATTTAGGATTTCAAAAGACAAAATTTATCATTTTTTTGAATTTTTAAATTTAAAAATTTAATTTTTTATTTAAAATAGAAAAATAAAATAAAGTCCAGTAACATTAGGAAGGCAAAAAAAAAGATGAAAACTTTTTATTTTTAAATTTTGAAACTAAAAAAATTATTTTTTTACCAAGAAGTAGAAAAATAAAGAATTTTAACAATTCCCAATAATAAAAAAATTTAAAAAGTTTTAATTTTTAAAATCAATTTATTCTATATTTGTGAAAAAATAGCGTTACTTGGTGAATAAAAAAATATATAGTCTTGAAAAAAATATTAGTATTTCAAAAGACAAAATTTATCATTTTTCTGAATTTTTAAATTTTATAAATTTATTTTTTATTTAAAATAGAATAATAAAATAAAGTCCAGCAATATTAGGAAGACAAAAAAGAAGATGAAAACCTTTTATTTTTAAATTTTGAAACAGAAAATATTATTTTTTTACCAAGAAGTAGAAAAATAAAGACTTTCAAAAATATCCAGTAATAAAAAAATTTAAGAAGTTGAACTTTTTTAAATTAATATAATCTATATTTGTGAAAAAATATCATTATCTGGTGAATAAAAGAATATATTCTTGAAAAAAAATTAGGATTTCAAAAGACAAAATTTATCATTTTTTTGAATTTTTAAATTTAAAAATTTAATTTTTTATTTAAAATAGAAAGAAAATAAAGTCCAGTAACATTAGGAAGGCAAAAAACAAAGATGAAAACATTTTATTTTTAAATTTTCAAACTAAAAAATATATTTTTTACAAAGAAGTAGAAAAATAAAGAATTTTAACAATACCCAATAATAAAAAAATTTAAAAAGTTTAAATTTTTAAAATTAATTTATTCTATATTTGTGAAAAAAGAGCGTTACTCGGTGAATAAAAAAAATATATTCTTGAAAAAAAATTAGGATTTCAAAAGACAAAATTTATCATTTTTCTGAATTTTCAAATTTTTATAAATTTATTTTTTATTTAAAATAGAATAATAAAATAAAGTCCAGCAATATTAGGAAGACAAAAATAAAAGATGAAAACTTTTTATTTTTAAATTTTGAAACTAAAAAAATTATTTTTTTACCAAGAAGTAGAAAAATAAAGAATTTTAACAATACCCAATAATGAAAAAATTTAAAAAGTTTAAATTTTTAAAATTAATTTATTTTATATTTGTGAAAAAATAGCGTTACTCGGTGAGTAAAAAAAATATATAGTCTTGAAAAAAATTAGGATTTCAAAAGACAAAATTTATCATTTTTCTGAATTTTTAAATTTTATAAATTTATTTTTTTATTTAAAATAGAATAATAAAATAAAGTCCAGCAATATTAGGAAGACAAAATAAAAGATGAAAAATTTTTATTTTTAAATTTTGAAACAGAAAATATTATTTTTTTACCAAGAAGTAGAAAAATAAAGAATTTTAACAATACCCAATAATAAAGAAATTTACAAAGTTTAAAATTTTAAAATTAATTTATTCTATATTTGTGAAAAAATAGCGTTACTCGGTGAATAAAAAAAATATATAGTCTTAAAAAAAATTAGGATTTCAAAAGGCGAAATTTATCATTTTTCTGAATTTTTAAATTTTATAATTTGTTTTTTTATTTAAAATAGAATAATAAAATAAAGTCCAGCAATATTAGGAAGACAAAAAAAAAAAGATGAAAACCTTTTATTTTTAAATTTTGAAACAGAAAATATTATTTTTTTACCAAGAAGTAGAAAAATAAAGACTTTCCAAAATATCCAATAATAAAAAAATTTAAGAAGTTTAACTTCTTTAAATTAATATATTCTATATTTGTGATAAAATAGCATTATCTGGTGAATAAAAGAATATATTCTTAAAAAAAATTTAGGATTTCAGAAGACAAAATTTATCATTTTTTTGAATTTTTAAATTTAAAAATTTAATTTTTTATTTAAAATAGAAAAATAAAATAAAGTCCAGTAACATTAAGGAGGCAAAAAACAAAGATGAAAACTTTTTATTTTTAAATTTTGAAACTAAAAAAATTATTTTTTTACCAAGAAGTAGAAAAATAAAGAATTTTAACAATTCCCAATAATAAAAAAATTTAAAAAGTTTTAATTTTTAAAATCAATTTATTCTATATTTGTGAAAAAATAGCGTTACTTGGTGAATAAAAAAATATATAGTCTTGAAAAAATTAGTATTTCAAAAGACAAAATTTATCATTTTTCTGAATTTTTAAATTTTATAAATTTATTTTTTATTTAAAATAGAATAATAAAATAAAGTCCAGCAATATTAGGAAGACAAAAAAGAAGATGAAAACCTTTTATTTTTAAATTTTGAAACAGAAAATATTATTTTTTTACCAAAAAGTAGAAAAATAAAGACTTTCAAAAATATCCAATAATAAAAAATTTAAGAAGTTTAACTTTTTTAAATTAATATAATCTATATTTGTGAAAAAATATCATTATTTGGTGAATAAAAGAATATATTCTTGAAAAAAAATTAGGATTTTGTAACACCCTACCATACAGAGTCTTATGCTTAAGTCATAATTCAGAGATGGCAAGGTATTACGACCTCTAAAATAAAAATTTAGTACGTATAATAGTATGAATAGTTGATTATAACTAGGAGCCTTTGTAGAAAAAGGGGTAAACAAAAACCGCAACCTTAAAGCGCAACACTCCAATCGATAACGTAACGAACAAGGATAACCAACGCGTGATTATATATATATACAAAGGAGTATCAAAAACAGGAATATCAAGACTCAAGATCCAGCTGCGAAGATAACCGGTCCGAGCATAGCGATATATACATATGATAATAATAAAGAAAACCCCAAAGGAAACCCAAAGGGACACAAATACATAAAACCTAATCTCCAAAATCTCCCATAAGAGGAGTCATCACAGTTTGTATTATTTAATGGAGATAAAAATATCTAAGCAAAACATATAAACCAAAACATAGCCCCGAGAACAAAGGATCTTCGCAATTCTAGAAGTCTCCAGCATGCCTCAGCGGGAAACCGTACGTCCTGCATCTGAAAACCACAAAATCCACATGGGTGAGAACCAGAGGTCCCCAGCATGGTAACAGCTTCCACATATATAATACATAATAATGGAGGAAAGCCAAAGGCAATCCTAGAACTTCCTCCAGATAATATCAAAGCTTATAAACAAGCTAAACCATAAAGGGCATCTGACTAAAGATTCTTCAGTCTAACTAATACTTCCCTTTCCAATTTCTTCAAACCTCCCAACCACCAGCAGGAGTATAGTGTAGCAATCACAGTTATATCAAACAAGGAATACACAAATAGGAACAAGTAAAGCATTTAGACAATTAGCAAGTAATGTGCAGTCAAATAGGCAATCTCAAACAATTCATATAGTATGCATATGATGAATGCCTGTCCCTAGTGGCTGATGATATCATCTGTCGGTTATAGAGCCAACCCGACAAGTCCTGGTAGCTAACCATTGGACTGTCCCTCTGTCACGCATCCCCAACTCGAGTTATACTCGTCATAAACTTGATCATAATCATGATCTATATCCATCACCTTCACTGGTGAATATTTACGGGGGCGAGCTCATCCGGGTCTTTCACAGTGCCCGGCCACACTTATGACATAGGGTCAAAAGAGTATCAAGTCTCAACCTGGAGCACGTGGTGGCTAGCCACTGCTACTACCCAGGGAAACTCGTATCTCCGATAGTGGAAGTGCAAATCACAATTATCAATAATTCAGCATAAACATGCATGAATTCTCATCCATGGATCAACATCCATATCAGCCATTCCGGCTCACGGTTAAATCCATAACCAGCCAATATTCATAGCATACACAGCTATTCCGGCTCATGGTTCAGTCCAGAACCAGCCAATATTCATAGCATACACACCTATTCTGGCTCACGGTTCAATCCAGAACCAGCCAATATATAAACAATTACGGCCCTTCGGCCAATGGCATAACAAGCACTTCCACCACCATCCTCCACATCTCACATAGTCATCAATGATCCTCATTGATTATTCATTTTCCCTTGCTTCACTCGCAAGTTACCACATCCACTAGCTCCTTCTCTCATAGCTAGGCATATCATAATGATTTAAGATATAAGTGGTGAGATCGGAGGCTTAGAAGTATGAAATTTGGCTTTTAAAACTCAAAAATCAACTTTGGGATGAAAACAGGGCGACGCGCACGCGCACTCCACGCGTACGCGTGGACGGCCTCAAAAACTTATCGGCGCGCAAGCGTCATGCACGCTAACGCGTGGGTTAAAAGTTTGCCAATCGACGCGTACGCGTCAACCACGCGTACGCGTGGGTGTTCTCGTGCCCCAGGCACAACACTGGCACAGTTCTGGCATAACTCTCTGGAAAAAGGCTGGGCATTGGGTGCAGCACAATCGGCGCGCCCGCGCACATCACGCGCACGCGTGGATGGCATTTTCGGGAAGAACAGCGCGTACGCGCTAGGTGCGCCCACGCGCAAGGGGTCATTCTGCTAAAAATTTTCTAAGTTAAAAGCTGCAGAATTTACAGATTTGGACCCCAATCTTCCGACGGACATAACTTCCTCATTTTATATCATTTTTCACCCGTTCTTCGAACGGCACGGACATCCCGGATCCAATTTCATTTCTAAAAAGATTTGGTACAAAACAGAGATTCGTAGTCCACGTTATGTCCCGCCAAAGTATGCCCAAAAACCATGTTTTTCATAAAAACCACAAAGTGCCATTTGCAAACAAGCCATTTCCAACTCTTTTCAAAATCAATCAAAACATGCCATTTTCATCCCTTTTCTTTGAAATCAATCAAAAATATATCAATTTCAACATCAAGCCTCCTCAACTCACACATTGAGATTTTACCACAATATACAAAATCACTACCTCATCATTTTAACACACTTCACCCAAGTGGCTCAAACTCAAACATATTGACTGATGACGAGTCATCTTAGCCTAGTTTAACTAGTCTTTTTCTTTGTTTTCATTTAGTTTTATGCACTTTCTTAAGCCATAAGTAAGCCAATTGGGTTGAAATTCATGTTTTCTTAGATTCAATCAACCATGGATAAATTGATGCATTCATGAGTTTTTGTGCAATAATTGCTTATATATCAAGAAGAAGAAGAACTCTCATGATTATAGCATAGCTTTGATGTTTTTGATTGATTGATGATAGGTGAAACAAAGCTTGGAAGGAGGTTGCAAAAAGATGAAGAATACCCTGGAGTAGAACCAACGTTTGAGCCAACGTTTGACCTCAAACTTTGAGGCAAACGTTGGCTGAAGAAGAAGCTCTTGGAAGGCAACGTTTGCGCCAACGTTTGACCTCAAACGTTGAGGCAAACGTTGGCGCCTCACAGCCTGAAGGGGTATACTTCCAACAAGAATAACTTGAGCTACAGAGCTCCAAATGAGGTGATTCAAAAAGCAATGGAAAGTAGAAATCAAGAGCTTTCCAAGCATATATGGCACTGTATGGTGGACACTAAAATTGAGGGAGAAAACTGCCCCGAAATGAGCATAAACGAACATGGTGTCAACCTGCAGTGAGGCCAACTGACCTCTGCACCTTCAATGGAGTATAGCTCGAGCTGTGGGGCTCCAAATGATGCGCTTCCAACGGCATTGGAAAGTAGACATTCAGGGCTTTCCAACAATGTATAATAGTATGGGGTGGACAGCACGTTCAAGCTTCCGAAACTAGCAATGTTCCCAACGTTTGTGCCAACATTTGACCTCAAACGTTGAGGCAAACGTTGGCACATAAGAGGAGGCAGATTGAGCTTGTGGCAGCGACGTTTGAGCCAACGTTTGACCTCAAACATTGGGTCAAACGTTGGCTACATTTTGGCAAATAGGAGCATGGAAGAACACCCCTGATTGATGAGCTAATTGAGCCACGTTTGCGCCAACGTTTGACCTCAAACGTTGGGCCAAACGTTGGCCAAAAAGAATGCATGGGGGATCCACGTTTGAGCTCACGTTTGACCTCAAACGTTGAGCCAAACGTGGATGGCAGCAAAATGAGGTCTGATGCACTATTTCACAAGGCAACGTTTGAGTTAACGTTTGACCTCAAACGTTAGCTCAAACGTGAGACTTGCATGGCCGGTTCATAAGTGGATTTCTTCCCAACACCAAGAGCAATCAACGGAGGCTACTATCAACCCAATTCCATCAAGGCCAAGGCCCAATTCAAGGCTGAAGATCATTAGAAGAAAGTGTATAAATAGATTAGAATTTAAGTTTTGAGGAGAGCTTTCCTTTGAGTTTTCATTGAGAGTTTTCGGAGAGCTTTTGAATTGTAATTTCTGGAGAGGAACTTTGGAGAGATTTCTGGGCACTTGAGAGAGTTTTTGGGAAGAGAATTGAATTTTCTTCCTCTGGGTTTTCTTGTTTTCTTTTCTGCAAATTTTCACTTGAATCTTGGGTGTTGAGAATTGAGGAATTTCTGTCTCAATCTCACCTTGAGATCTCTCTTTGTTTTGAGCTTTTGAACATTTGAGAAATTGATATTTGAATTCCTCTATTCCACTGTTGATTTTAATTCTTCTTGCAATTGAATTGTGGTTTTGATCTAGGAAGGCATTTGAGATCTAGAATTGATTATCTAGTCTCTTGGGTCCTGAGATCTATTGGGTTCTATTTTAATTTCCTTGTTTAAATTC
This sequence comes from Arachis hypogaea, assembly GCF_003086295.3. NCBI lineage: Eukaryota > Viridiplantae > Streptophyta > Magnoliopsida > Fabales > Fabaceae > Arachis > Arachis hypogaea. Next base: position 56,172,961 of record NC_092045.1, read on the forward strand.
TGCAATCCCACATCCCTGACCCATTTACAATTCAAGTCATTTACATTCCTTGCACTTTAAGTTTCTGCAATTTACATTTCTTGTTCTTTAAGATTCAGCACTTTAAATTTCAGTTCTCTTTAATTTCTGCAAATCACCCATTCCCCTTTACATTTTCTGCAATTTAAATTCTGTCAACACAAATTCACACAATCAACACTTGTTTGCTTGACTAATTCAACCACTAAACTAAAATTGCTCAATCCTTCAATCCCTGTGGGATCGACCTCACTCATGTGAGTTATTATTACTTGATGCGACCCGGTACACTTGCCGGTGAGTTTTGTGTCGAATCGTTTTTCGCACATCATTGACATATCATATACTCTTCCTCATGCCAATTCCAACAACACCAATTCCACTAAAACATCATTGTACACAATCAATATCATACTCACCATCAACATGGTTCAACCCACAAATCAACCATAACCAACCATCAATCATATATCACAACATGCATACTTCTCATACATCATACCATCAAGGCATCATTATTCATCATCACATATATGACCACATCATATATATCAACAATTCAACAACATCAACAATTCAATGCCTATCTTAGGGCCTCTAGCCTAAGTATTTCCTACCACATTACATATTAGATACGGGAAACCGAAACCATACCTTAGCCGATTTCCCAAGCTCAACTGGAGCACTTCCAAATCACTTATCCACAAGCTCTCAAGGCCTCAACACCTCCAAGAACAGATTCTTCACCACCAAACCCTCTCCAAGCTTTTCAAAATCACCAATCAAGCTCTAATATTCACATATACACAACCTAAGCCACAATCATCATACCCATACACAACATCTCAATACCCAAACATCATAGAACAACAAAATTACACTAGGGTTGAGAATCTTACCACACCCAAGGTCCAAGGAGACAAGATTAACCTTCTCCTTCAAGAGAGTTGGGTCCTATAACATCAAAGAACCCAAAATCTCAACATTTTACCCATGAAACTCGAAAATAAGGGCTGGAACTTCAAACAGAAACTTGTGGCTTATCTCAAGATTGATTGTATGGGTTTTGTAGAGCTCTCCGCGGTGAACGCGTGGCCGCAAACGGAGCGGCAATCGTAGCTCTAGATCAAAAGTTATGGTGGTTTGAAGATCAAGTGAGAGAAAGAAGTTGAGAGAGAGTTCTTCCCTTCCTCTCCACCATTTCAGCGTGTTTGAGTGTGTTGTGAGGAGAGAGAGTGCTGAAAACTAGAGTTTTGGTTTAGTTTAGTTGGGCCAAGGGCCCACTTTGGGTCCGGTTGGCCCGGTTTGGCCCGTTCGGTCCAATCTTGGCCCGAATTCTATAAAATTGGTACCAAAATTCTCGTCTCAATCTCCTCTATCATATTTAGCCACAAAAATCACATTTTGGGCTTTCTAGAATAAATTCTCATTTATGGGTTAATTAGCCGTTAATTAACCGGGTTTTACATTCTACCCACCTAATTGGGAATTTTGCCCACAAAATTCAAATGCAATTACCTGAGAATAAATGCGGATAATCCGTTCGCATCTCCGACTCAAGTTCCCAAGTGTGTTCCTCAACACCGCCTCGACTCCATGCCACCTTGACTAATGAAACTTCCTTTCCACGCAACCGTTTGATACTAGTATCATCAATTCTGACTGGAGCCACTGGAAGCGTCAAATCTTCCCTTAACTGAACCGACTCAGGTTCCAACACATGGCTAGCATCAGAAGTGTACTTCCGAAGCTGTGACACGTGAAACACGTCGTGCAGATTCGAAAGATGAGGTGGTAGAGCCATCCGATATGCCACCGGTCCAATCCTCTCCAGGATCTGAAATGGACCAATGTATCGAGGATTCAACTTCTTTGCCTTAATCGCCCTACCTACTCCCGTGGTCGGAGTAACCTTAAGGAAAACATGATCTCCTTCCTCAAATTCTAAGGGATTTCGCCTCTGATCGGCGTAACTCTTTTGACGACTCTGCGCCGTAAGCATCCTATCCCGAATTTTCTTGACTTGTTCAGTAGTCTCAGCTATCATTTCCGGCCCTAACAAGTTTTTCTCTCCAGCTTCATACCAACATAGCGGAGATTGACATTTCCTCCCATACAAGGCCTCATACGGAGCCATTCCGATGCTCGCATGATAACTATTATTGTATGCAAACTCCACTAATGGCATATACCGATCCCAACTCGCCGGTTGGTCCAAAACACACGCTCTCAACATATCCTCTAGTGTTTGGATCGTCCTCTCAGATTGACCATCTGTTTGAGGATGGTAAGCCGTGCTCAAGCTTAATCGGGTTCCAAAAGCTTTCTGAAATGCACCCCAAAACCTTGAAGTAAAACGAGGATCTCTATCAGAGATTATAGTAGCAGGTACACCATGAAGTCTCACAATCTCCTTTATGTATAACCGTGCTAGCTCCTCAAGGGTGTAAGTCATCCGAATGGGCAAAAAGTGAGCTGACTTCGTCAGTCGGTCCACAATCACCCAGATAGCATCAAAACCAGCCCTAATCCTTGGCAATCCAGACACAAAGTCCATTGCAATACTTTCCCACTTCCATTGCGGAATCTCTAAAGGTTGCAACATCCCGGAAGGTCTTTGATGTTCAATCTTTACATTTTGACAAGTTAAGCACTTTGAAACATATTCCGCCACATCATTCTTCATACCCGGCCACCAAAACATCGCCTTTAAATCATGGTACATCTTAGTACTTCCCGGGTGAATGGAGAATCCGCTTTTGTGTGCCTCCTTTAAGATATCTTGTCTCAAAATGCCGACATCCGGCACAATGATCCTACCCTTGAATCTCCATAACCCATCTTTTTCTTCCGACACTCTCCACTGTTTTCCTTGCTCAATAGCCGGTAACACCTTCCATAACGCTTCATCATTTTGATGAGCCTTTAGGAGTTCGGACTTAAAATCACTTGAGATCTCTAATCGGCTCAAACACAAAGTTCCGGATACTTCTCGAGTACCAATTTTTAGACTCTCAAATCCCTTGAGCAACTTCTCCTCTTGAAGCATCATCCAAGCCGCATATAACGACTTCCGACTTAACGCATCCGCCACTACGTTCGCCTTTCCCGGATGGTAATGCAACTCAAAGTCGTAGTCCTTTAACAATTCCATCCACCTTCTCTGCCTCATATTAAGCTCTTTCTGATCAAAGAGGTACTTCAAGCTCTTATGATCAGAGAAAACTTGGAACTTAACCCCATAGAGGTGATGCCTCCACACCTTCAAGGCAAATACAACCGCAGCGAGTTCCAAATCGTGCGTAGGGTAACTAACTTCATGAGGTCTCAACTGTCGTGAGGCATACGCCACCACATTATGATGCTGCATCAGCACGCACCCTAAACCCTTCAATGAGGCATCACAATACACCTCAAATGGCTCGTTCGGCTCAGGTAACACTAACACAGGTGCGGTGGTCAACCTTTTCTTCAATGTCTGAAAGCTCTCCTCGCACTCAGGAGTCCAAACAAACGGAGTGTCTTTGCGGGTTAACTTTGTCATTGGCAAAGCTATCTGTGAAAAGCCCTTGATAAACATTCGGTAATATCCAGCTAAACCCAGGAAACTCCTTATCTCCGTCACGGTGGTTGGTTGCTTCCAATCCATCACAGCCTCCACCTTAGTTGGATCTACGGCTATTCCCTTCCTACTCACCACGTGACCCAAAAACTTCACCTCACTCTTCCAAAACTCACACTTAGACAGTTTTGCATAGAGTTTCTTCTCCTTTAGAATCTGCAACACGGTCCTCAAGTGTTCCGCATGCTCTTCTTCAGTCTTGGAGTAAATCAGTATGTCATCAATGAAGACAACTGACAAATGAATTTTTGCCGGTATAGAAATTATCAAGTAATCAATCGTAGTATAGTCTAAACCGACGCAAAATCCATCATCAAACAAATCTACAATCTATAACCGAGAATATTAGTCCCGAGTCGTTCTTCCCTAGGAATGCTACAAGGATGCATGCTATTGGTTAAGTGGTCTTTTGTGGTTTAAAGAGTGTAGCATAAAAGTGTGAATAAAAGAAAACAACAAACAATCAATATTAAAAGCCTTGGCCAAGGTTGAACATTGGAAGTCCCATCACTATAGCTTCATTCAATTGTGATAGCAAAGGAGTGTTGCTTTACTTAGTTAACCCCTAATCATAGAGGAAAGTCAAGTAAAAGTAATTAACTCAAGTCACAAGTCCTAGTCTCACCCTAGGGAAGTCTAGCTTTAGTGCACTTTAAGTCAATTAGCAATCCTCAATTCTTAATCAACAATTGACATCCATTATTCAAGTGTCTCCAATGACTCAACCACTAGGCCAAGTGAGGGAATACTACTCCATATCTAAAGTTGGCATTTTCTCAAACACTTGGAGGACAAGAATGAAAGACATAGTAAAATGGAGAGAAAAGAATTAGAATCAAAGCAATTCAACACAAGAGATTAACAACAATCAACAAGGAACAACAATGAAAAATGAAATCTTCAATGAATCAATAGAATCCAAAACAACAAAGTTAAACCTAAGATCTATGACATTTGAACAATTACAAATACTAATGAGATTAGAGAAGAGGATCTACAACATGAACAAAGTAAATTGAGTGTTGTAATAGATCTCACCAAGGAATGGTTGAGAATTGAGAAAATGAAGATGAATCCTAGAGAAAAGTTGGAGTTTCTCTCTCTACAAATATAACTAACTAAAAATATCTACCTAATGATCTAAAATTAGTCTATGGATGTGAATGTGTGTCAATGTATGTCAATCCCCTTCAATCCTTGGCTTTTATATGCCTTTTGGCGCCAAAGTTGGTTGCTGAAAACCCTCCAAAATCGCCAGACACGTGTTGTAATAAAAGAATCACGTGCGGCTACGACGCGTGCGCGCACGGTACGCGTGCGCGTCCTCAGCCAATTCTGCGATGTGTGCGCAAGCGCCTTGTGCGCGTACGCGTGCTTGGCCGAGATCAATTCTTTGGCTTTTTGTGCTTCTCTCCACTTGCATGCTTCCTTCCTTGCTTCCTTTGATCCATGCCTAGCCTATTTCAACCTGAGATTACTAGCAAACACATCAAGGCATCTTATGGAATCAAAGAGAAATTTAGAATTCATTAAAATAAGGTTTAAAAGCATGTTTTTACACTTAAGCACAAATATGGGAGAGATAACAAGAACCATGCTAATTCATAGGTTAAATGTGACAAAAGGTTATCAAAATACTCTAAATTCAACACAAAGCAAACCATCAAATTGGGGTTTGTCAACCTCCCCACACTTAAACCTTAGCATGTCCTCATGCTAAAATAAGAAGGAATTAAAGGTGATGACATTTAATGAATGAAACTAAACTATATGAGTCCTATCTAAATGCAACTACCTAGAGCAAATGCAAATGCTTAATTCAAACAAATCGATTCCCAAGAACATGTGTAAGTACAAGAGCTAGGCAATGGGAATTAAGTCCAAACCACAATTGTATTGAATTATCAAAAAGAAGTTCAAACTTGCAAGAATATAGATAATATAGATGAACACATGTGATTGAACTTTTGAACCCTCACCGGATATGTGTATCCGCTCTATTCACTCAAGTGTTTAAGGGTTAATCACTCAATTCTCTTTTAATCAAGCTTTCCAAAATTTGATTTTCTTCTAACAATCAACATTTATTCAATGCATGCATACATTCATCATGAGGTCTTTCATTTAGGTTGTAATGGGGTTAGGGTCAAGGTAGGATCATTTATGGTTAAGTGGCTAAGATTTGAATCTTTGATTAGCATAGACTTCCCCACCTACCTATGTAATGACCTATACAAGTTCAAACTATTCTAACTACCCATTCTTCACTTTTTCTTACATATCCATGCATCCTTATTTGATTCATAACACCTATGCATTGATTTCTTTTTATTGACTTCACTTTGGGGCAATTTGTCCCCTTTTTATTATTTTCTTTCTTTTTCTTCTTTTTCTTTCTTTTTTCCTTTTGTTTTTCTCATTTTCACTTTTATTTCTCTTTTTTTTTCTTTTCATTTCTTTTTTCTTTTGTCAAACCATATACAAAAGCATCAATGCATAAGGTTTATTCATTTAATCAATACATGAGTATGTACCCAATTCCTAAACATGAAAGTGTACTACCCCTTTTATCCCATCCAATGTTCCCAAGCCTCACCAACTTTGAATAATAATCACTCTCACTAGCCTAGGCTAATCAAAGATCCAAACAAGGACTTTTCATTGGTTTTCCGCCTTAGGCTTGTAATGAGCTAAATTGAGAATAAGTTGGTTAAGCATAAGCTCAAAATTGGCTATCAATGGAGAATAAAAGGTTGGCTATTTGGGTAAGTGGGCTAATGAAATAATGGCCTCAATCATATAAATGCATAAATACAAGAAATAAATGGACATATAGAATCAAGCAAATCAAGGGCTACAATCATAGAAAGAGAACAATTTCACACAAGAATGGAAAATAAGTGGTTATAAAATGTAACCACATCAATAGGCTCAAGTCTCACAAGCTTGTGTTCTTAATTCAATACATGATTCACAAAGTATGAAATTCAAGCAAGTTTTACCAAAAATTTTCTTTCAATCAATTGGGTTAATGCCCTACCTTTAAACTTCTTGGAAAATTTCAATGTTTGACCAAGCATTGTTGTGATTGAAAAATTCAAAAATTTTTCTTAGTTCACCCTTTCCTTTTTCACTTAAAACCAATTTCTTGTGCAAAAAGGGTGACCAAGTATTTGCAAGTCAAAGTATGATTTCTAATCACAACTACGAATTTAAAAAGAAAGATATGCAAAAATGTATAAAGAAAAATTCAACTAAAAGTAAAAGTATGAAATCACATCTAAGGATATCCATAAGCATCAAAGTATCTAAAATCCAAAATAAATCCAAAATAAGCAGTAAAAGTATCAAGCAGTAAAAGTATCCAAAATAAACTCAAAATACATCAAATGTATACAAAGAGTGTGCAAAGTAAGATAGCTAGCAAAGTGGCCAAAGTGTTCACCGGTATCTAATGATGCCACCGGCTACCTCCCCACACTTAAGATTAAGCATCGTCCTCGATGCTAATCCTGAGGATCAGGGATAGGTACACCGGTAGGCTCTGGCTGTGGCTGTGGTACCGGCTGAGACTCCTGTGTCTGAGGTGGTGCCTCCATATGTGCTGGCTCATCCGCAGGAATACCCTCAGTCTGTAAATCTGTCTCCTCATCGGAACCGGAAGACTCTGGTAGCGGGGGTAGCTCAAGGCCCTGGGCCACAAACATCTGGTCAATTTGATCCAGGCGACGCATGATCTGGCGCTTACTGCGCTCCATGTACCGGAAGAGACGCTGAACTAACAAGTACATCGGCTGAGGTGCGGCTGCGGTAGATGCTCCCGCAGGGGCTGATGATGAAGAGGGAAATGGGATTGGGCAGGGCCGGCAGAATCAGAAGCTTGCACCGCCGTGGATGGTGGCGGTGAAGACGGCCGCGGCGGCGGTTCGGCCAGAGAGCAGAAGGGGAGAGTGAGTGGTGGTGCGTTGGTGAGAGAGAGAGAGTGAATGGGGGTGGCCGTCCAGTGGTGGCTGCCAGTGGAGCAGCAGCGGCGGCCAACTTGGGAAGAAGGAGGGGGAAGGTTCGGCGATGGGGGGAAGAAAAGGGATGAGAGGGAAGGTAGGGGAGGTGGCGGCGCAGCCGCCGGTGGTGATGAAGGTGGTTGTGGCGACGGAGGAGGGTAGCCGGTGGAACGGGGAGGTTATGGGAGTTGCAGAGATGGAAATGGAGGTTGGGGGGGTTGAAGGGCGCGACTGCGCGACGCTTGATGAGCGGATAATTTGTATGCTTTTTGGCATTGTTTTTAGTATGATTTTAGTATAATCTAGTTAGTTTTTAGTGTATTTTTATTAGTTTTTAGCTAAAATTTACTTTTCTGGACTTTACTATGAGTTTGTGTGTTTTTCTGTGATTTCAGGTATCTTCTGGCTGAAATTGAGGGTCCTGAGCAAAAATCTGATTCCGAGACCAAAAAGGACTGCAGATGCTGTTGGATTCTGACCTCCCTGCACTCGAAGTGGATTTTCCGGAGCTACAGAAGCCCAATTGGCGCGCTCTCAACGGCGTTGGAAAGTAGACATCCTGGGCTTTCCAGCAATATATAATAGTCCATACTTTGCCCAAGATTTGATGGCCCAAACCGGCGCTCAAAGTCACCTACAGAAATTCCAGCGTTAAACGCCGGAACTGGCATAAAATTTGGAGTTAAACGCCCAAACTGGCATGAGAACTGGTGTTTAACTCCAGAAAAGGTCTCTACACGAAATTCCTTCATTTCTCAGCCCAAGCACACACCAAGTGGGCCCGGAAGTGGATTTTTCTGTCATTTACTCATTTCTGTAAACCTTAGGACACTAGTTTACTATTAATAGGATCTTTTGACATTGTATCAGGCCCTTTTTGATGACCTTATGACATTTTTTTTACACGTTTTCTTCCACAGCATGAGTCTCTAAACCCCATGGTTGGGGGTGAGGAGCTCTGCTGTGTCTTGATGGATTAATGCAATTACTACTGTTTCTCATTCAATCATGCTTGCTTCCATTCTAAGATAATACTTGTTCTTAATCCGGATGAATGTGATGATCCGTGACAATCATCATCATTCTCAACTATGAACGTGTGACTGACAACCACCTCCGTTCTACCTTAGATTAAGTAGTTATCTCTTGGGTTCTTTAACCGGAATCTTCGTGGTATAAGCTAGACTGATGGCGGCATTCAAGAGAATCCGGAAGGTCTAAACCTTGTCTGTGGTATTATGAGTAGGATTCAATGATTGAATGACTGTGACGTGCTTCAATCTCCTGAAGGCGGGGCGTTAGTGACAGACGCAAAAGAATCACTGGATTCTATTCCGGCCTGATTGAGAACCGACAGATGAATTCCGCTATGCTGTGACAGAGCATATGCAATCGCTTTCACTGAGAGGATGGGAGGTAGCCACTGACAACGGTGAAACCCTACACACAGCTTGCCATGGAAGGAGACTGGCGTGTTTGAAGAAGAAGACAGTAGGAAAGCAGAGATTCAGAAGATGGAGCATCTCCAAACCTCAACCTATTCTCCATTACTGCAAAACAAGTAATCATTTCATGTTCTTTCGCTTTTCACAATCAATCCTGATAGTTTCTGATATCCTGACTAAGATTTACAAGATAACCATAGCTTGCTTCAAGCCGACAATCTCTGTGGGATCGACCCTTGCTCACGCAAGGTATTACTTGGACGACCCAGTACACTTGCTGGTTAGTTGTGCGGGATTGCAAAAGTGTTATTGCAATTTCGTGCACCAAGTTTTTGGCGCCGTTGCCGGGGATTGTTGAGTTTGGACAACTGACGGCTTATCTTGTTGCTTAGATTAGGACTGTTTTATTTTTGTTGGTTTAGAGTCTTTTCGTTGAGTCTAGTTTCATATTCTAAGTTTGGTGTCAATTGCATGCTTTTGTTTTTCTTTTAATTTTCGATTTTTGCATGTTCTTAGTCCCTTTTTGATTTATAAAAATTCTAAGTTTGGTGTCCTCTTTGTGTTTTTCCCTTAAAAATTTTCGAAAATATTGTGTTTGATTTTCTAAAAGTTTTAAGTTTGGTGTCTTTTGTGTTTTTCTCTTTCTTCTTTTTAAAAATCAAATCTTCTTCATAAAAATTTTTCAATCATATCCTTTTAATTGCTGTTTTCAAATCTTTTTAATTAACTAATTGATTCGGTTTTCAATTTGCTTTGATCTTATTCTCTTTTTGATTTTCGAAATTTTATTTTAATTTTCTTTTATTTCATTTTATTTTTCGTTAAATAAAAAAAAACAAAATTTATCTCCTTGCAATCATTATCATTTCCCTTTTGTCCATTATGGACTTAAGTGGGATTAATCAGTCCAAAAGGACTCTGGGGTCATATGCTAACCCCATTACAGCTGCATATGGGAGTAGCATCTGTACACCTCCCATCAAAGCAAGCAGCTTTGAACTAAATCCTCAACTCATTATCATAGTGCAGCAAAATTGCCAGTATTCCGGTCTTCCACAGGAAGAACCTACTGAGTTTCTGGCACAGTTTTTACAGATTGCTGACACAGTTCATGATAAAGAGGTAGATCAGGATGTCTACAGACTATTACTGTTTCCATTTGCTGTAAAAGATCAAGCTAAAAGGTGGTTGAATAACCAACCTACAGCAAGCATAAAGACATGGAAACAGTTGTCAGACAAATTCCTGAATCATTTTTACCCTCCAAAAAGGATGACACAGTTAAGGCTGGACATCCAAGGCTTTAAACAAGAGGATAATGAATCCCTTTATAATGCCTGGGAGAGGTATAGAGGTATGCTAAGAAAATGTCCCTCTGAAATGTTTTCAGAGTGGGTACAGTTAGACATTTTCTACTATGGGCTTACAGAAAAAGCTCAGATGTCTTTAGACCACTCAGCTGGTGGATCTATACACATGAGGAAGACAATCGAAGAAGCTCAAGAGCTTATAGACACTGTTGCTAAAAACCAATATTTATACTCTAGCAATGAGTTCTCTCCAAACGAGGAAGTCATGGCAGTAGTCACTGACCCTAGTCCTCAAGAACAAATAACTGAGCTTAATCAGCAATTGCTCCTGATGACAGAACAGTTAGCAAACTTTAAAGAGATGCTTTATGAAACTAAAGTTGCTAACAAGAGCATAGAACTGCAGTTAAATCAAGCAAAACAGCAAATATCTAAACAGATAACAGAGGAATGTCAAGCAGTTCAATTGAGGAGTGGGAAGACCCTGAATAACACTGCTCAAAAGAGTAAAAAGCCAAACAAGGAACAATTGACAGAGGACAACCAAACCACTATTAAAAATCCCTCTGAGGACAGTAAGAGCCCAGAGAGGAATGTCACTGGCGTTCAGACGCCAGAAAGGGAAGGTAAGCTGGCGTTAAACGCCCATTCCTTGCCCAGTTCTGGCGTTCAAACGCCAGAAAAGGGAGAGAAGTTGGCGTTTAACGCCCAAACTTCACCCATTCCTGGCGTTCAAACGCCAAGGGAAGATCAGACACCTGAGAGTGCTGACAGTAATCCCTCTAACAAGGCTTCTTCAACCACTTCTGTAAGGAATAAACCTGCAGCATCTAAGGTTGAAGAATATAAAGCCAAGATGCCTTATCCTCAAAAACTCCGCCAAGCGGAGCAGGATAAGCAATTTGCCCGCTTTGTAGACTATCTAAGGACTCTTGAAATAAAGATTCCGTTTGCAGAGGCACTTGAGCAAATACCTTCTTATGCTAAGTTCATGAAAGAGATCTTAAGTCATAAGAAGGATTGGAGAGAAACTGAAAAAGTGTTTCTCACTGAAGAATGCAGTGCAGTCATATTAAAGAGCTTACCAGAAAAGCTTCAAGATCCAGGAAGCTTTATGATACCATGCACATTGGAAGGTGCCTGCACCAAGACAGCTCTATGTGATCTTGGGGCAAGCATCAATCTAATACCTGCATCCACTATCAGAAAGCTTGGGTTGACTGGAGAAGTCAAACCAACCCGGATATGCCTCCAACTTGCTGATGGTTCCATTAAATACCCATCAGGCATAATTGAGGACATGATTGTCAAGGTTGGGCCATTTGCCTTTCCCACTGACTTTGTGGTGCTGGAAATGGAGGAGCACAAGAGTGCAACTCTCATTCTAGGAAGACCCTTCCTAGCAACTGGACGAACTCTCATTGATGTACAAAAAGGGGAAGTAACCTTGAGGGTCAATGAGGATGAGTTCAAGTTGAATGCTGTAAAAGCCATGCAGCATCCAGACACACCAAATGACTGCATGGGCGCTGACATTATTGACTCTCTGGTAGAAGAGATCAATATGGCTGAAAGCCTAGAATCAGAGCTTGAGGACATCTTCAAAGATGCTCAGCCTGATCAAGAAGAGCTAGAGGAGGCAAAGGAATTTTCGAAAATTCCTCAAGAGGAGGATAAGCCTCCCAAGCCTGAACTCAAACCACTACCACCATCCCTGAAATATGCATTTCTGGGAGAGGGTGATACTTTTCCAGTGATTATAAGCTCTGCTTTAAATCCACAGGAAGAGGAAGCACTGATTCAAGTGCTAAGGACACACAAGACAGCTCTTGGGTGGTCCATAAGTGATCTTAAGGGTATTAGCCCAGCTAGATGCATGCACAAGATCCTATTGGAGGATAATGCCAAACCAGTGGTTCAACCACAGAGGAGGCTAAATCCTGCCATGAAGGAGGTGGTGCAGAAAGAGGTCACTAAATTACTAGAGGCTGGGATTATTTATCCTATTTCTGATAGCCCCTGGGTGAGCCCTGTCCAAGTTGTTCCCAAAAAGGGAGGCATGACAGTGGTTCATAATGAAAAAAATGAACTGGTTCCTACAAGGACAGTCACAGGGTGGCGCATGTGTATTGACTACAGAAGGCTCAATACAGCCACCAGAAAGGATCACTTTCCTTTACCATTCATAGACCAAATGCTAGAAAGACTAGCTGGTCATGACTACTACTGCTTTTTGGATGGCTATTCAGGCTACAACCAAATTGCAGTAGATCCTCAGGACCAAGAGAAAACAGCATTCACTTGTCCTTCTGGCGTGTTTGCCTATAGGAGGATGCCTTTTGGTCTGTGCAATGCACCTGCAACCTTTCAGAGGTGCATGCTCTCTATCTTCTCAGATATGGTAGAGAAATTTCTGGAAGTCTTCATGGATGACTTTTCAGTATATGGAGACTCATTTAGCTCCTGTCTTAATCACCTAGCACTTGTCTTGAAAAGGTGCCAAGAGACTAAGCTAGTTTTAAACTGGGAGAAATGTCACTTTATGGTGACTGAAGGAATTGTCCTTGGGCACAAAATTTCAAGCAAGGGAATAGAGGTGGATAAAGCAAAGGTAGAGGTAATTGAAAAATTACCACCACCTGCCAATGTTAAGGCAATCAGAAGCTTTCTGGGGCACGCAGGATTTTACAGAAGGTTTATAAAAGATTTTTCAAAAATTGCAAAACCTCTGAGTAACCTGTTAGCTGCTGACACACCATTTGTGTTTGACACACAATGTCTGCAGGCATTTGAGACCCTGAAAGCTAAGTTGGTCACAGCACCAGTCATCTCTGCACCAGATTGGGCATTGCCATTTGAATTAATGTGTGATGCCAGTGATCATGCCATTGGTGCAGTGTTGGGACAGAGTCATAACAAGCTTCTGCACGTCATTTACTATGCCAGCCGTGTTCTAAATGACGCACAGAAGAACTACACAACAACAGAAAAAGAGTTACTTGCAGTGGTCTATGCCATTGACAAGTTTAGATCCTATCTAGTGGGATCCAAAGTGGTTGTGTACACTGACCATGCTGCTCTTAAATATCTACTCACAAAGCAGGATTCAAAACCCAGGCTCATCAGATGGGTGTTGCTTCTGCAAGAGTTTGATATAGAAATAAGAGACAGAAAAGGGACAGAGAACCAAGTAGCTGATCATCTGTCCCGAATAGAACCAGTAGCTGGGGCGTCCCTCCCTCCTACTGAGATCTCTGAGACTTTCCCAGATGAGCAACTCTTTGCCATTCAGGAAGCTCCATGGTTTGAAGATATTGCAAATTATAAAGCTGTAAGGTTCATACCCAAGGAGTACAGCAATGTGCAACGAAAGAAATTAATTTCAGATGCCAAGTATTACCTCTGGGATGAACCATATCTCTTTAAGAGATGTGCTGACGGAGTGATCCGCAGGTGTGTACCCAGAGAAGAAGCACAAAGGATCCTATGGCACTGCCATGGATCACAGTATGGAGGACATTTTGGAAGTGAGCGAACAGCCACTAAAGTCCTCCAATGTGGCTTCTACTGGCCTACTCTCTATAAAGATTCCCGAGAGTTTGTGCGTAACTGTGACAGTTGCCAAAGAGCTGGTAACCTGCCTCATGGATATGCCATGCCTCAACAAGGGATATTAGAGATAGAATTGTTTGATGTATGGGGAATTGACTTCATGGGGCCATTCCCACCATCATACTCAAACACTTACATTCTGGTGGCAGTGGACTATGTATCTAAGTGGGTAGAAGCAATTGCTACACCCACTAATGATACAAAGACTGTACTGAAATTCCTCCAGAAAAACATTTTCAGCAGGTTTGGAGTGCCCAGAGTCCTAATCAGTGACGGGGGCACTCATTTCTGCAATAAACAGCTACACCTTGCTATGGTTAGATATGGAATTAGCCACAAAGTGGCAACTCCGTATCATCCACAGACAAATGGGCAAGCTGAGGTCTCTAACAGAGAACTAAAAAGAATCCTAGAACGGACTGTGATGGCCCGAAGAAAGGATTGGGCAAAGAACTTGGATGATGCTCTGTGGGCATACAGAACAGCATTCAAGACTCCTATAGGAACCTCTCCATACCAATTGGTGTATGGCAAGGCCTGTCATTTGCCTGTGGAACTGGAACATAAAGCCTACTGGGCAACCAGATTCCTAAACATGGATGCACAGTTAGCTGGTGAAAAAAGATTGCTCCAGCTAAATGAGCTAGAGGAGTTCAGACTCAATGCCTTTGAAAATGCAAAAATTTATAAGGAAAAGGCAAAGAAATGGCATGACAAGAAGTTGTCAACCAGAGTCTTTGAGCCAGGACAAAAAGTTCTGCTCTTCAACTCTAGGCTCAGACTGTTTCCAGGAAAGCTCAAATCCCGTTGGAGGGGTCCGTATGTGATTACAGGAGTGTCACCATATGGATATGTTGAGCTTCAGGATATTGATTCTGACAAGAAGTTCATTGTTAATGGACAGAGAATCAAACACTATCTTGAAGGAAACTTTGAGCAGGAATGCTCAAAACTGAGGCTTGAGTGATTCTCAGTGAAAGTCCAGCTAAAGACAGTAAAGAAGCGCTTGCTGGGAGGCAACCCAGTCATTAGGAGGTTGTAAGAATTGTTCTTACAGAGGCAAGTATCAAAAATGAAGGAATTCACAGAGTTACAGAAGGATTCAGCTCAAAAAGCAGAGAAAATGAGCTTACTGGCGAAAAAACGCCAGTAAGGGGCATTTTGGGCGTTAAACGCCAGAATGGGTACCATTCTGGGTGTTTAACGCCAGGAATGGTGCCATTTTGGGCGTTAAACGCCAGAATGGGCACCATTCTGGGCGTTTAACGCCAGGTGTGCAGCATCCTGGGCGTTTTGAAAAACCGCCCAGTGACAAAGGCTTTCTGGCGTTTAACGCCAGCCAGGGCACCTGGCTGGGCGTTAAACGCCCAAAAGGGGTGCCAATTGGGCGTTAAACGCCAGAATGAGTGCCATTCTGGGCGTTTAACGCCAGAATGAGTGCCATTCTGGGCGTTTAACGCCAGAAAGGTGGGGGGACCGCATTTTTGTTTTCAACTCAAATTTTTTCAAACTTTCCTCTTTTTACCCATACTCTTCTACATAAATACACTTCAACCTTTCATCATTCACTTTCAAATCTTCACAAATCAAAACCATTCTTCAAATCTATTTCAAATTAATCCCAAATCTTCTTCAAAAACTCACCCTTTTCTCAATTTTTCTCCATATCTTCTCAAATCTCCTTTCAAACTTTTATTTTTTTCGAAATCTCTTCTCCCCACCCTTATAAATTCACGTTTGGAACCCCCTTTACCCACACCATTCGAATTTCCTCTTCCTCTCTCTCTCTTCTTTCTTTTCTTTTGCTTGAGGACAAGCAAACCTCTAAGTTTGGTGTGCTTTTCCGTGATCACTAAGCCAAGATTCATCAATATCATGGCTCCTAAAGGAAAACAAACCAATTTAAGAGGCAAGAAAGAGAATAATCCAAAGAATCTTTGGAATCAAGAGAAGTTCTTAACCAAAGAACATGAAGACCATTATCACAAAATAATGGGTCTGAGGTCAGTGATCCCGGAAGTTAAATTTGATCTGAAAGAAGATGAATATCCGGAGATCCAAGAGCAAATTCGAAACAGAGGATGGGAAGTTCTGACCAATCCTGAAATAAAGGTTGGAAGGAACATGGTTCAGGAATTCTACTCTAATCTGTGGCTAACAGATAAGCAGAGAATGACTGGAACTGCTTACCATACCTACAGAACCATGGTCAGAGGGAAAGTTATGTACTTCCATCTGGACAAAATAAGAGAAATCTTCAAACTATCTCAACTGCAAGATGATCCTGACTCCTTTAATAGGAGGATGGTGAGAGTAGATAAAGGGTTGGATCAAGTTCTAGAGGACATATGCCTCCCTGGAACTAAGTGGATAACCAATTCAAAGGGTGTCCCAAACCAACTCAAGAGGGGAGACCTTAAACCAATTGCAAGAGGTTGGCTAGACGTTATTGGGCGTTCCATATTGCCCACTAGCAACCGTTCTGAGGTCACCATCAAGAGAGCAGTGATGATTCATTGCATTATGCTTGGAAAAGAAGTGGAGGTTCATCATGTGATTGCCTGTGAGATCTACACCATTGCAAATAAGAATTCCACTGAGGCCAAACTGGCTTACCCAAGCTTGATTTCCTTGCTCTGTAAAGAGGCTGGGGTGAAGATGGGAGTAGATGAGTTCATACCCATTGAACACCCAATCACCAAGAAGTCAATGGAAGGACAAGTGCAAGACAACTCTATCAAGAGGAGGGCGCAGGAATTCCTCCCTGAGTTCCCAAGAATTGACTACTGGACCAGCCTAGAAGCATCTATTAACAAGCTGCAAGAGACTATGGAGCAACTGAAGGAAGAACAGCAGAATCAGAACTGCATGCTCTGCAAATTGCTGAAAGAACAAGAGAAGCAGGGGCGTGAAATCCAAGAGTTGAAACGCCAAAAGTTCTCCTCTCAAGCTGAGGGAGCATCCACTTCTCAAAATCAAGGTTGTTGAGTCCTAACTCTGTGAAAACCTCTATCATTAAGAGCCTATGTTTGCGTTTTTTTCTTTTTTCTTTTCTTTGTTTTGTTTTTATTTTTTGTTTTTTTTTAGTTTCATTTTATATCTATTTTTGAGTCTTATTTTAATTCATAATTAATAAAATTGAAATTTTATGCCTTAAAGATATGAATGTCCTATGAATCCATCACCTCTCTTAAATGAAAAATGCTTTAATCACAAAAGAACAAGAAGTACAGGATTTCGAAATTTATCATTGAAACTAGTTGAATTAGTTTGATGTGGTGACAATACTTTTTGTTTTCTGAATGAATGCTTGAACAGTGCATATGTCTCTTGAATTTGTTGTTTTGAGAATGTTAAAATTGTTGGCTCTTGAAAGAATGAGGAGAAAGAGAACTGTTATTGAGGATCTAAAAATCATTAGAGTGATTCTTGAAGCAAGAAAAAGCAATCAAAAAAAAAAAGAAATTTTCGAAAAAAAAAGAGAAAGAAAGAAAGAAAAAGAAAAAGAAAAGAAATAAAGTTGTGATCCAAGGCAACAAGAGTGTGCTTAAGAACCTTGGACACCTCTAATTGGGGACTTTAGCAAAGCTGAGTCACAATCTGAAAAGGTTCACCCAATTATGTGTCTGTGGCATGAATGTATCCGGTGGTAATACTGGAAGACAGAGTGCTTTGGGCCACAGCCAAGACTCATACACTAGCTATGTTCAAGAATCATTATGCTCAACTAAGAGAATCAATAACACTATCTGAGTTCTGAATTCTTATAGATGCCAATCATTCTGATCTTCAAGGGATAGAGTGAGATGCCAAAACTGTTCGGAGGCAAAAAGCTACTAGTCCCGCTCATCTAATTGGAGCTATGTTTCCTTGATATTTTGGAGTCTATAGTATATTCTCTTCTTTTTATCCTATTTTGATTTTCAGTTGCTTGGGGGCAAGCAACAATTTAAGTTTGGTGTTGTGATGAGCGGATAATTTGTATGCTTTTTGGCATTGTTTTTAGTATGATTTTAGTATAATCTAGTTAGTTTTTAGTGTATTTTTATTAGTTTTTAGCTAAAATTCACTTTTCTGGACTTTACTATGAGTTTGTGTGTTTTTCTGTGATTTCAGGTATCTTCTGGCTGAAATTGAGGTCCTGAGCAAAAATCTGATTCCGAGACCAAAAAGGACTGCAAATGCTGTTGGATTCTGACCTCCCTGCACTCGAAGTGGATTTTCCGGAGCTACAGAAGCCCAATTGGCGCGCTCTCAACGGCGTTGGAAAGTAGACATCCTGGGCTTTCCAGCAATATATAATAGTCCATACTTTGCCCAAGATTTGATGGCCCAAACCGGCGCTCAAAGTCACCTACAGAAATTCCAGCGTTAAACGCCGGAACTGGCATAAAATTTGGAGTTAAACGCCCAAACTGGCATGAGAACTGGCGTTTAACTCCAGAAAAGGTCTCTACACGAAATTCCTTCATTTCTCAGCCCAAGCACACACCAAGTGGGCCCGGAAGTGGATTTTTCTGTCATTTACTCATTTCTGTAAACCTTAGGACACTAGTTTACTATTAATAGGATCTTTTGACATTGTATCAGGCCCTTTTTGATGACCTTATGACATTTTTTTTACACGTTTTCTTCCACAGCATGAGTCTCTAAACCCCATGGTTGGGGGTGAGGAGCTCTGCTGTGTCTTGATGGATTAATGCAATTACTACTGTTTCTCATTCAATCATGCTTGCTTCCATTCTAAGATAATACTTGTTCTTAATCCGGATGAATGTGATGATCCGTGACAATCATCATCATTCTCAACTATGAACGTGTGACTGACAACCACCTCCGTTCTACCTTAGATTAAGTAGTTATCTCTTGGGTTCTTTAACCGGAATCTTCATGGTATAAGCTAGACTGATGGCGGCATTCAAGAGAATCCGGAAGGTCTAAACCTTGTCTGTGGTATTCTGAGTAGGATTCAATGATTGAATGACTGTGACGTGCTTCAATCTCCTGAAGGCGGGGCGTTAGTGACAGACGCAAAAGAATCACTGGATTCTATTCTGGCCTGATTGAGAACCGACAGATGAATTCCGCTATGCTGTGACAGAGCATATGCAATCGCTTTCACTGAGAGGATGGGAGGTAGCCACTGACAACGGTGAAACCCTACACACAGCTTGCCATGGAAGGAGACTGGCGTGTTTGAAGAAGAAGACAGTAGGAAAGCAGAGATTCAGAAGATGGAGCATCTCCAAACCTCAACCTATTCTCCATTACTGCAAAACAAGTAATCATTTCATGTTCTTTCGCTTTTCACAATCAATCCTGATAGTTTCTGATATCCTGACTAAGATTTACAAGATAACCATAGCTTGCTTCAAGCCGACAATCTCTGTGGGATCGACCCTTGCTCACGCAAGGTATTACTTGGACGACCCAGTACACTTGCTGGTTAGTTGTGCGGGATTGCAAAAGTGTTATTGCAATTTCGTGCACCAACGCTCGTTGAGCGTTAGGGTTATCATCATTTTAAAACGACTCGAGCGCGCACATTGCGCGTCCGCGTGCATTGATGACACTAGGGACCTACGCGTGCGCGTACAGCGCGCTTAAGCGCGGAAGGTCGAAATGGTTAAGGGCGCGAGCGCGTATCGTGCGCGCACGCGTGAAAGGAGTTGGGCTGTAGGCTTAAGGTTGGCCCATAGGAGGCCTAACTCTCTGGTCAATGGCCTGGTGGTTGCACAACGAGGCCTGCGCGTACGCGGCATGTGCGCGTTCGCGCACAATTGGTGGTTTACCCTAAAGCGCGCAAGCACGATGCGTGCGGACGCGTCATTCTCTTCTTTTGTCATATGGACGCGTACGCGTAAGGTACGCGTACGCGTGACTTGACTTGGGCCAGAGGCTTAAGGTTGGCCCAGAGCTGGCTTAACTCTCTGGAGCTTGGCGCAAGTTCTTGCAGCAGCAATTCGACGCGTACGCGGCAGGTGCGCGCACGCGTGCTACTCCCTATGTTTGTATGGCGCGCACGCACGTAGTGCGCTTAAGCGTGATTTGAGTTGGGCTCGAGGCACAACGCTGGCCTAGGAGAGGCCCAACTCTCTGGAATATGGGTGGTGATGCATCCGCTCATGGACGCGTGCGCGTGCAGTGTGCGCGCGCGTCCACCCCTTTTTTTTTTTTTTGAAAAGGATAATGCCTAAAAGCTCTACTTGCCCAAAAACTCCCTATGGTGCCTACAACTCCTTATTTAGTCAAAAACCTACACTTTCTAAAATGCAAGTTGGTTTTGAGATTTATTCTATTTCTACTAATCACAACATACATGTCAATATTCTAGCTACTAATGTATACAAACAAGCTAATTATGATATGCAGACCTACCTACAATGGCAACTCGAATCACTTATTAAACAAGGTTAGAAGAGAGTGGAAAGGGTTTACCATGGTGGGGTGTCTCCCACCTAGCACTTTTAGTTAAAGTCCTTAAGTTGGACATTTGGTGGAGTCCTCGCTAGGGTGGCTTATGCTTAAACTCTTCTTCGAATCCCCACCAGTCCTTGCACTTCCAATAGCCTCCGGGATCCCAATTTAAACGTACAAGGCCTTCAAGGGGGCCTAAGCAAGTAACGAAGCCCTTAGGTTGATAGTGGTCTATGTATGTTCCGGGGTCCCATACTTTGTTTGTTAACTCCTTTTCTTCTTGATCTTCATGCTTCCAATAGGGTAACAAACTTATTGAATTCTCCTTGTAACTCATACTCATCATCCTAATCCCATTGAATTTGGCTTCACTCCACCTTTGAGATTCAAAGTTTGATATTCCATCCTTTATGCACCTTGATTCAATTTGTCCACCGACATCTAATCCGTTCTTACTCTCTAGCCCACAAAGAGCTCTAAGTTGACCATCCGTTTCTAACAATGCATATTGATATGGGCCAAGAAAATTAAAGGATGAGATGATTACCCACTCAATTTGTGATTGGGACGGCGACTTAGCAAGGAAGGTGTCCAATGGTCTTGACATTGTAGGTTCCACTTCCTTTGGCTCCTCCATGATGATTTCCATCTTTTGATAACTCATTTTAAATTCTTCTTGTTTGCTAACTTCCTTCAAACCTTTATCATTGATCAAGTCATGTGTTGGAGGTTGCGCACCCTCTTCAACATTGATTTCACATTCGGTGGGGGAAGCTTTAACAAGATCACCATTGTCACTTGATGTAGAGTTATTTTCGTTGATGGAACTTCCTTCTTGTTCAACCTCCTCTAGGTCTTCTTCCACTTCTTTATTTTCAACAATCTTCATTTCCTCCGCTTGTTGCAACATACGCTCCATTTCCTTGTACTCAACTTGAGATTCTAAAGTCTCCCTCATACCTCCCTCTTTGGTTGCTTTCTCACAATCATCCGTGAACTCATTTCGCTTGTGATATGAATCCCAAGAATCTATCTTTTGACGGATGGTTGCTTGAAGTCGGTCCATTTCTTCCTTGAAACGATCCCTCAATTCTTGTTCCGCTTTACTAACATAAGTAGGATCATATTGCTCTTGGATTAATGGACATTGATATGCTTCCATGGAGGTTTGTGGTGGAGAGGGGAATTCATGATATGGTTGGAAAGAAGATTCATCAAAACTTTGAGGTGGGAAGTTATTTTGGTTATTAGTGGAGAGTGGAATTATACGGGACGTAAATTCTTGGAGGATAGAGGTGAAACTAGTGAAGGCGGTTTGGAGTTCTTCTTGCTCTTGAAGGATGATACCAAGTGTATCATTCATGGGGATTTGAGTTGGAAGGTAGAAATGTTGGAGTGGTGGTGATTCAAGGGTTGCTTGTTCATAATCGTCACAAGGGTATGCATAGGGGGAATATAGATTTGGATCATATGTAGGCAATTGGTGAAAATAAGGTGTGGGTTGAGAATATGGTGTATAGAATGGTGGTGGTTGAGAGGTATAACCATGATAAGAGTCATCATATCCATAGGAATGATATGCATTATAGGAAGGATTACCATCATAGTAACTTGAAGGGGAAGGTTGCCATGGTGATTGCTCATATGGATATGGCTCCCCTCCTGAGAATTCGTCTATCCCATAATGTGAGCCATCATTCAAGTTTTCATCGCCTACAAAGTAGTCATAGTCATATCCAAAACCACAAGGACGAGAATTCATAGTGGCTAATAAGAACAAAACTAATAGAGATCTAAAACTAACAAAAACTACCAAACAAACAAAAGACAAACATATTCACAATATTCACATATTTACATTAACCAAAAACATGGCACTCATGCGCATTCCCCGGCAACGGCGCCATTTTGACAAATGAATTTTTGCCGGTATAGAAATTATCAAGTAATCAATCGTAGTATAGTCTAAAACGACGCAAAATCCATCATCAAACAAATCTACAATCTATAACCGAGAATATTAGTCCCGAGTCGTTCTTCCCTAGGAATGCTACAAGGATGCATGCTATTGGTTAAGTGGTCTTTTGTGGTTTAAAGAGTGTAGCATAAAAGTGTGAATAAAAGAAAACAACAAACAATCAATATTAAAAGCCTTGGCCAAGGTTGAACATTGGAAGTCCCATCACTATAGCTTCATTCAATTGTGATAGCAAAGGAGTGTTGCTTTACTTAGTTAACCCCTAATCATAGAGAAAAGTCAAGTAAAAGTAATTAACTCAAGTCACAAGTCCTAGTCTCACCCTAGGGAAGTCTAGCTTTAGTGCACTTTAAGTCAATTAGCAATCCTCAATTCTTAATCAACAATTGACATCCATTATTCAAGTGTCTCTAATGACTCAACCACTAGGCCAAGTGAGGGAATACTACTCCATATCTAAAGTTGGCATTTTCTCAAACACTTGGAGGACAAGAATGAAAGACATAGTAAAATGGAGAGAAAAGAATTAGAATCAAAGCAATTCAACACAAGAGATTAACAACAATCAACAAGGAACAACAATGAAAAATGAAATCTTCAATGAATCAATAGAATCCAAAACAACAAAGTTAAACCTAAGATCTATGACATTTGAACAATTACAAATACTAATGAGATTAGAGAAGAGGATCTACAACATGAACAAAGTAAATTGAGTGTTGTAATAGATCTCACCATGGAATGGTTGAGAATTGAGAAAATGAAGATGAATCCTAGAGAAAAGTTGGAGTTTCTCTCTCTACAAATGTAACTAACTAAAAATATCTACCTAATGATCTAAAATTAGTCTATGGATGTGAATGTGTGTCAATGTATGTCAATCCCCTTCAATCCTTGGCTTTTATATGCCTTTTGGCGCCAAAGTTGGTTGCTGAAAACCCTCCAAAATCGCCAGACACGTGTTGTAATAAAAGAATCACGTGCGGCTACGACGCGTGCGCGCACGGTATGCGTGCGTGTCCTCAGCCAATTCTGCGATGTGCGCGCAAGCGCCTTGTGCGCGTACGCGTGCTTGGCCGAGATCAATTCTTTGGCTTTTTGTGCTTCTCTCCACTTGCATGCTTCCTTCCTTGCTTCCTTTGATCCATGCCTAGCCTATTTCAACCTGAGATTACTAGCAAACACATCAAGGCATCTTATGGAATCAAAGAGAAATTTAGAATTCATTAAAATAAGGTTTAAAAGCATGTTTTTACACTTAAGCACAAATATGGGAGAGATAACAAGAACCATGCTAATTCATAGGTTAAATGTGACAAAAGGTTATCAAAATACTCTAAATTCAACACAAAGCAAACCATCAAATTGGGGTTTGTCAACAACAACGAATTTATCCAAAAACGGACGGAAAACTCTATTCATGTAGTCCATAAACACTGCAGGAGCATTCGTCAACCCGAAAGACATTACAGTGTACTCGTAATGACCATAACGAGTCCTGAAAGCGGTCTTAGGGATATCCTCACCCCTCACCCTTATCTGGTGATAACCGGATCGCAAGTCGATCTTGGAGAAAACTCCAGCTCCTTGTAACTGATCCATGAGATCATCAATTCTCGGCAATGGGTACTTATTCTTTATTGTAACCTTGTTCAGCTGCCTGTAATCCACACAGAGCCGCATACTCCCATCCTTCTTCTTCACCAGTAACATTGGAGCACCCCACGGAGATACATTTGGTCGTATAAAATTCTTTCCTAACAAATTCTCTAACTGAGACTTTAGCTCGTTCATCTCTAACGGTGACATCCTATAAGGAGCACTTGAGATTGGGCCTGTCCCAGGCAACAATTCAATAGCAAACTCAACCTCTCGATTAGGTGGAAACTCATCAATATCATCGGGAAACACTTCCGGAAACTCACACACAACCGGAATCTGCTCCAACCTTTGATCATCACCCGAAACACCCGCGGTTAACAACAGGATACCCTGACATTCGATTCCAGAACAGTTCACCATCATCGAATTCAAGTAATAATTATTCACCACGACCGGCCCTTCCGTATCTCCCGGCATAAAGTACACCGACTTTGTAGAACAATCTAGCAGAACATGGTTCTTAGATAACCAGTCCAATCCCAAGATAAGATCAAGACCAATCATCGGTAAGCAGATTAAATTATGAACAAAATCATGCTGCTTGAATCTAAAGGAAACTTCCGGGCATCCTAGCCTAGTTACCATGGCTTCATGGGTAGCATTGTACACTCTTATATCATAACCTAAAGTTACAATCTTCAGTCCTAACTCATGGGCTTTCTCAAATGCAATGAATGAATGCGATGCTCCCGAATCAAATAAAGCATTTAATGTTTGTCCAGCCATTTCACAGTTACCTCGAATAAGTGTCTCAGATCCCTCAGCTCCTACAGCTGAAGTGGTGAACACCCGACCAGTCTGTTGTGCCTTTCCAGCACCTTGTTTCTGCTTCTCAAGACAATTTGCGGCTTTATGCCCTGCCTTTCCACAAGTGTAGCACAAACCCCATCTGGCCTTGCATGGTGCTCCCGGATGGTGACTCCCACATCTAGTACAAGCTTGATCATTCTGAGGCTGCTTCCCAAACTTCTTCCCTTGGGAGTTATTGTTGTTGTTGGGCCTCCTAAAAGAGCTTCCCCTCTTGAAAGACGGACCTCTAGGTGCAAAGCTCTTCCCTCGGTTCTGTGAGAATGATCCTTTTTTACTCCCTTTCTCAGCAGTTGCCCTTTTCACACACTCTTCAGCAACCCTACACTTGTTTACTAATTCGGAGAAAGTCCTAATCTCCATTGGTCCCACTGAACTGAAAATATCGCTCCGGAGTCCTCCTTCATATTTAACACACTTCCATTCTTCATATTCTACCGGAGTCCCTTGGCACATACGAGAAAACCTGAACAGCTCCTCAAACTTGTCAGTATACTCTGATATGGACATAGTACCCTGCTTCAGCTGTAACAATTCAAGCTCCTTAGCCGTCCTAGCAGAAGTCAGAAAGTACTTCTTATAGAACTCTTCTTGAAAGACATTCCAGGTGATATAGTCATCACCCTGCTGCAAAAGACGTCGGATGCCTTGCCACCAATGCGACGCTTCACCGACAAGCATATAGGTAGCAAACTCGACACGCTGTCCTTCAGGCACCACTTGCGCTTGCAGCGCTCACTCTATAGCCTGAAACCACGTATCAGCCTCAGTCGGACTAGCAGTTCCCTTGAACTTGGGCGGATTAACCTTCAAAAAGTTTGCCAGTGTCATCGGACCTTGAACTCCACCTCCATCATTACCATGGTTGTTCATCTGTTGACCAAGAGCCTCAGCAGTGGCTTGCATAGCAGCAGCCATGTTCTCCAACGCAGTCATAAAGTTCACCGGGTCATTAGGGTTATTCTCCGATGCACGAGCATTCGTACGACCTCTCGCACTACCTCTACCGCGTCCACGAGGTGCCATCTGGTTCCTATACATACCAAACAATCGATATTAAGTTGATCAGTCTCAATATCGGAAGTCTAGTACTTCAAAGTCCCAAATGCATGCTCATGAACGTTTATGCTAATGATATCAAGCAGATATACTAATAGCACATAACACATATACAGAGAATGCACAGAAGCATAGTCAGTCCATCCCTCAGGCTCTACAGGAACGAACTGCTCTGATACCATAATGTAACACCCTACCATACAGAGTCTTATGCTTAAGTCATAATTCAGAGATGGCAAGGTATTACGACCTCTAAAATAAAAATTTAGTACGTATAGTAGTATGAATAATTGATTATAACTAGGAGCCTTTGTAGAAAAAGGGGTAAACAAAAACCGCAACCTTAAAGCGCAACACTCCGATCGATAACGTAACGAACAAGGATAACCAACGCGTGATTATATATATATACAAAGGAGTATCAAAAACAGGAATATCAAGACTCAAGATCCAGTTGCGAAGATAACCGGTCCGAGCATAGCGATATATACATATGATAATAATAAAGAAAACCCCAAAGGAAACCCAAAGGGACACAAATACATAAAACCTAATCTCCAAAATCTCCCATAAGAGGAGTCATCACAGTTTGTATTATTTAATGGAGATAAAAATATCTAAGCAAAACATATAAACCAAAACATAGCCCCGAGAACAAAGGATCTTCGCAATTCTAGAAGTCTCCAGCATGCCTCAGCGGGAAACCGTACGTCCTGCATCTGAAAACCACAAAATCCGCATGGGTGAGAACCAGAGGTCCCCAGCATGGTAACAGCTTCCACATATATAATACATAATAATGGAGGAAAGCCAAAGGCAATCCTAGAACTTCCTCCAGATAATATCAAAGCTTATAAACAAGCTAAACCATAAAGGGCATCTGACTAAAGATTCTTCAGTCTAACTAATACTTCCCTTTCCAATTCCTTCAAACCTCCCAACCACCAGCAGGAGTATAGTGTAGCAATCATAGTTATATCAAACAAGGAATACACAAATAGGAACAAGTAAAGCATTTAGACAATTAGCAAGTAATGTGCAGTCAAATAGGCAATCTCAAACAATTCATATAGTATGCATATGATGAATGCCTGTCCCTAGTGGCTGATGATATCATCTGTCGGTTATAGAGCCAACCCGACAAGTCCTGGTAGCTAACCATTGGACTGTCCCTCTGTCACGCATCCCCAACTCGAGTTATACTCGTCATAAACTTGATCATAATCATGATCTATATCCATCATCTTCACTGGTGAATATTTACGGGGGCGAGCTCATCCGAGTCTTTCACAGTGCCCGGCCACACTTATGACATAGGGTCAAAAGAGTATCAAGTCTCAACCTGGAGCACGTGGTGGCTAGCCACTGCTACTACCCAGGGAAACTCGTATCTCCGATAGTGGAAGTGCAAATCACAATTATCAATAATTCAGCATAAACATGCATGAATTCTCATCCATGGATCAACATCCATATCAGCCATTCCGGCTCACGGTTAAATCCATAACCAGCCAATATTCATAGCATACACAGCTATTCCGGCTCATGGTTCAGTCCAGAACCAGCCAATATTCATAGCATACACAGCTATTCCGGCTCACGGTTCAATCCAGAACCAGCCAATATATAAACAATTACGGCCCTTCGGCCAATGGCATAACAAGCACTTCCACCACCATCCTCCACATCTCACATAGTCATCAATGATCCTCATTGATTATTCATTTTCCCTTGCTTCACTCGTAAGTTACCACATCCACTAGCTCCTTCTCTCATAGCTAGGCATATCATAATGATTTAAGATATAAGTGGTGAGATCGGAGGCTTAGAAGTATGAAATTTGGCTTTTAAAACTCAAAAATCAACTTTGGAATGAAAACAGGGCCACGCGCACGCGCACTCCACGCGTACGCGTGGACGGCCTCAAAAACTTATCGGCGCGCAAGCGTCATGCACGCTAACGCGTGGGTTAAAAGTTTGCCAATCGACGCGTACGCGTCAACCACGCGTACGCGTGGGTGTTCTCGTGCCCCAGGCACAACACTGGCACAGTTCTGGCATAACTCTCTGGAAAAAGGCTGGGCATTGGGTGCAGCACAATCGGCGCGCCCGCGCACATCACGCGCACGCGTGGATGGCATTTTCGGGAAGAACGGCGCGTACGCGCCAGGTGCGCCCACGCGCAAGGGGTCATTCTGCTAAAAATTTTCTAAGTTAAAAGCTGCAGAATTTACAGATTTGGACCCCAATCTTCCGACGGACATAACTTCCTCATTTTATATCATTTTTCACCCGTTCTTCGAACGGCACGGACATCCTGGATCCAATTTCATTTCTAAAAAGATTTGGTACAAAACAGAGATCCGTAGTCCAAGTTATGTCCCGCCAAAGTATGCCCAAAAACCATGTTTTTCATAAAAACCACAAAGTGCCATTTGCAAACAAGTCATTTCCAACTCTTTTCAAAATCAATCAAAACATGCCATTTTCATCCCTTTTCTTTGAAATCAATCAAAAATATATCAATTTCAACATCAAGCCTCCTCAACTCACACATTGAGATTTTACCACAATGTACAAAATCACTACCTCATCATTTTAACACACTTCACCCAAGTGGCTCAAACTCAAACATATTGACATATCATATACTCTTCCTCATGCCAATTCCAACAACACCAATTCCACTAAAACATCATTGTACACAATCAATATCATACTCACCATCAACATGGTTCAACCCACAAATCAACCATAACCAACCATCAATCATATATCACAACATGCAAACTTCTCATACATCATACCATCAAGACATCATTATTCATCATCACATATATGACCACATCATATATATCAACAATTCAACAACATCAACAATTCAATGCCTATCTTAAGGCCTCTAGCCTAAGTATTTCCTACCACATTACATATTAGATACGGGAAACCGAAACCATACCTTTGCCGATTTCCCAAGCTCAACCGGAGCACTTCCAAATCACTTATCCACAAGCTCTCAAGGCCTCAACACCTCCAAGAATAGATTCTTCACCACCAAACCCTCTCCAAGCTTTTCAAAATCACCAATCAAGCTCCAATATTCACATATACACAACCTAAGCCACAATCATCATACCCATACACAACATCTCAATACCCAAACATCATAGAACAACAAAATTACACTAGGGTTGAGAATCTTACCAC
This sequence comes from Arachis hypogaea, assembly GCF_003086295.3. Lineage (NCBI taxonomy): Eukaryota > Viridiplantae > Streptophyta > Magnoliopsida > Fabales > Fabaceae > Arachis > Arachis hypogaea. The sequence goes on from NC_092045.1 coordinate 56,202,099, forward strand.
ACCCAAGGTCCAAGGAGACAAGATTAACCTTCTCCTTCAAGAGAGTTGGGTCCTATAACATCAAAGAACCCAAAATCTCAACATTTTACCCATGAAACTCGAAAATAAGGGCTGGAACTTCGAACAGAAACTTGTAGCTTACCTTAAGATTGATTGTATGGGTTTTGTAGAGCTCTCCACGGTGAACGCGTGGCCGCAAACGGAGCGGCAATCAGAGCTCTAGATCAAACGTTATGGTGGTTTGAAGATCAAGTGAGAGAAAGAAGTTGAGAGAGAGTTCTTCCCTTCCTCTCCACCATTTCAGCGTGTTTGAGTGTGTTGTGAGGAGAGAGAGAGTGCTGAAAACTAGGGTTTTGGTTTAGTTTAGTTGGGGCAAGGGCCCACTTTGGGTCCGGTTGGCCCGGTTTGGCCCGTTCGGTCCAATCTTGGCCCGAATTCTATAAAATTGGTACCGAAATTCTCGTCTCAATCTCCTCTATCATATTTAGCCACAAAAATCACATTTTGGGCTTTCTAGAATAAATTCTCATTTATGGGTTAATTAGCCGTTAATTAACCGGGTTTTACAGATTTCAAAAGACAAAATTTATCATTTTTTTGAATTTTTAAATTTAAAATTTAATTTTTTATTTAAAATAGAAAAAAAATAAAGTCCAGTAACATTAGGAAGGCAAAAAACAAAGATGAAAACTTTTTATTTTTAAATTTTGAAACTAAAAAATATATTTTTTTACAAAGAAGTAGAAAAATAAAGAATTTTAACAATACCCAATAATAAAAAAATTTAAAAAGTTTAAATTTTTAAAATTAATTTATTCTATATTTTTGAAAAAAGAGCGTTACTCGGTGAATAAAAAAAATATATTCTTGAAAAAAAATTAGGATTTCAAAAGACAAAATTTATCATTTTTCTGAATTTTCAAATTTTTATAAATTTATTTTTTATTTAAAATTGAATAATAAAATAAAGTCCAGCAATATTAGGAAGACAAAAATAAAAGATGAAAACTTTTTATTTTTAAATTTTGAAACTAAAAAAATTATTTTTTTACCAAGAAGTAGAAAAATAAAGAATTTTAACAATACCCAATAATAAAAAAATTTACAAAGTTTAAGTTTTTAAAATTAATTTTTTCTATATTTGTGAAAAAATAGCGTTACTCGGTAAATAAAAAAATATATAGTCTTAAAAAAATTAGGATTTCAAAAGGCAAAATTTATCATTTTTCTGAATTTTTAAATTTTATAATTTATTTTTTTATTTAAAATAGAATAATAAAATAAAGTCCAGCAATATTAGGAAGACAAAAAAAAAGATGAAAACCTTTTATTTTTAAATTTTGAAACAGAAAATATTATTTTTTTACCAAAAAGTAGAAAAATAAAGACTTTCAAAAATATCCAATAATAAAAAAATTTAAGAAGTTTAACTTCTTTAAATTAATATATTCTATATTTGTGAAAAAATAGCATTATCTGGTGAATAAAAGAATATATTCTTAAAAAAATTTTAGGATTTCAAAAGACAAAATTTATCATTTTTTTGATTTTTTAAATTAAAAAATTTAATTTTTTATTTAAAATAGAAAAATAAAATAAAGTCCAGTAACATTAGGAAGGCAAAAAACAAAGATGAAAACTTTTTATTTTTAAATTTTGAAACTAAAAATATTTTTTTTTACCAAGAAGTAGAAAAATAAAGAATTTTAACAATACCCAATAATAAAAAAATTTAACAAGTTTAAATTTTTAAAATTACTTTATTCTATATTTGTGAAAAAATAGCGTTACTCGGTGAATAAAGAAAATATATTCTTGAAAAAAAATTAGGATTTCAAAAGACAAAATTTTTCATTTTTCTGAATTTTCAAATTTTTATAAATTTATTTTTTATTTAAAATAGCATAATAAAATAAAGTCCAGTAATATTAGGAAGACAAAAATAAAAGATGAAAAATTTTTATTTTTAAATTTTGAAACTAAAAAAATTATTTTTTTACCAAGAAGTAGAAAAATAAAGAATTTTAACAATACCCAATAATAAAAAAATTTACAAAGTTTAAATTTTTAAAATTAATTTATTCTATATTTGTGAAAAAATAGCGTTACTCGGTGAATAAAAAAATATATAGTCTTAAAAAAATTAGGATTTCAAAAGGCAAAATTTATCATTTTTCTGAATTTTTAAATTTTATAATTTATTTTTTTATTTAAAATAGAATAATAAAATAAAGTCCAGCAATATTAGGAAGACAAAAAAAAGATGAAAACCTTTTATTTTTAAATTTTGAAACAGAAAATATTATTTTTTTACCAAGAAGTAGAAAAATAAAGACTTTCAAAAATATCCAATAATAAAAAAATTTAAGAAGTTTAACTTCTTTAAATTAATATATTCTATATTTTTATCTGGTGAATAAAAGAATATATTCTTAAACAAAATTTAGGATTTCAAAAGACAAAATTTATCATTTTTTGAATTTTTGAATTTTTAAATTTAATTTTTTATTTAAAATAGAAAAATAAAATAAAGTCTAGTAACATTAGGAAGACAAAAAAAAAAGATGAAAACTTTTTATTTTTAAATTTTGAAACTAAAAAAATTATTTTTTTACCAAGAAGTAGAAAAATAAAGAATTTTAACAATTCCCAATAATTAAAAAATTTAAAAAGTTTTAATTTTTAAAATCAATTTATTCTATATTTGTGAAAAAAGAGCGTTACTCAGTGAATAAAAAAAATATATTCTTGAAAAAAAATTAGGATTTCAAAAGACAAAATTTATCATTTTTCTGAATTTTCAAATTTTTATAAATTTATATTTTATTTAAAATAGAATCATAAAATAAAGTCCAGCAATATTAGGAAGACAAAAATAAAAGATGAAAACTTTTTATTTTTAATTTTCGAAATTAAAAAAATTATTTTTTTACCAAGAAGTAGAAAAATAAAGAATTTTAACAATACCGAATAACAAAAAAATTTACAAAGTTTAAATTTTTAAAATTAATTTATTCTATATTTGTGAAAAAATAGCGTTACTCAGTGAATAAAAAAATATATTCTTGAAAAAAATTAGGATTTCAAAAGACAAAATTTATCATTTTTCTGAATTTTCAAATTTTTATAAATTTATTTTTTATTTAAAATTGAATAATAAAATAAAGTCTAGCAATATTAGGAAGACAAAAATAAAAGATGAAAACTTTTTATTTTTAAATTTTGAAACTAAAAAAATTATTTTTTACCAAGAAGTAGAAAAATAAAGAATTTTAACAATACCCAATAATAAAAAAATTTACAAAGTTTAAATTTTTAAAATTAATTTTTTCTATATTTGTGAAAAAATAGCGTTACTCGGTAAATAAAAAAATATATAGTCTTAAAAAAATTAGGATTTCAAAAGGCAAAATTTTCATTTTTCTGAATTTTTAAATTTTATAATTTATTTTTTTATTTAAAATAGAATAATAAAATAAAGTCCAGCAATATTAGGAAGACAAAAAAAAAGATGAAAACCTTTTATTTTTAAATTTTGAAACAGAAAATATTATTTTTTTACCAAGAAGTAGAAAAATAAAGACTTTCAAAAATATCCAATAATAAAAAAATTTAAGAAGTTTAACTTCTTTAAATTAATATATTCTATATTTGTGAAAAAATAGCATTATCTGGTGAATAAAAGAATATATTCTTAAAAAAATTTAGGATTTCAAAAGACAAAATTTATCATTTTTTTGATTTTTAAATTAAAAATTTAATTTTTTATTTAAAATAGAAAAATAAAATAAAGTCCAGTAACATTAGGAAGGCAAAAAAAAAGATGAAAACTTTTTATTTTTAAATTTTGAAACTAAAAATATTATTTTTTTACCAAGAAGTAGAAAAATAAAGAATTTTAACAATACCCAATAATAAAAAAATTTAAAAAGTTTAAATTTTTAAAATTAATTTATTTATATTTGTGAAAAAATAGCGTTACTCGGTGAATAAAAAAAATATATAGTCTTGAAAAAAATTAGGATTTCAAAAGACAAAATTTATCATTTTTCTGAATTTTTAAATTTTATAAATTTATTTTTTATTTAAAATAGAATAATAAAATAAAGTCCAGCAATATTAGGAAGACAAAAAAAAGATGAAAACCTTTTATTTTTAAATTTGAAACAGAAAATATTATTTTTTTACCAAGAAGTAGAAAAATAAAGACTTTCAAAAATATCCAATAATAAAAAAATTTAAGAAGTTTAACTTTTTAAATTAATATAATCTATATTTTGAAAAAATATCATTATCTGGTGAATAAAAGAATATATTCTTGAAAAAAAATTAGGATTTCAAAAGACAAAATTTATCATTTTTTTGAATTTTAAATTTAAAAATTTAATTTTTTATTTAAAATAGAAAAAAATAAAGTCCAGTAACATTAGGAAGGCAAAAAACAAAGATGAAAACTTTTTATTTTTAAATTTTGAAACTAAAAAATATATTTTTTACAAGAAGTAGAAAAATAAAGAATTTTAACAATACCCAATAATAAAAAAATTTAAAAAGTTTAAATTTTTAAAATTAATTTATTCTATATTTGTGAAAAAAAGCGTTACTCAGTGAATAAAAAAATATATTCTTGAAAAAAATTAGGATTTCAAAAGACAAAATTTATCATTTTTTTGAATTTTCAAATTTTTATAAATTTATATTTTATTTAAAATAGAATCATAAAATAAAGTCCAGCAATATTAGGAAGACAAAAAAAAAGATGAAAACTTTTTATTTTTAATTTTGAAACTAAAAAAATTATTTTTTTACCAAGAAGTAGAAAAATAAAGAATTTTAACAATACCCAATAAAAAAAAATTTACAAAGTTTAAATTTTTAAAATTAATTTATTCTATATTTGTGAAAAAATAGCATTACTCGGTGAATAAAAAAATATATAGTATTAAAAAAATTAGGATTTCAAAAGACAAAATTTATCATTTTTCTGAATTTTAAATTTTATAATTTATTTTTTATTTAATTAGAATAATAAAATAAAGTCCAGCAATATTAGGAAGACAAAAAAAAGATGAAAACCTTTTATTTTTAAATTTTGAAACAGAAAATATTATTTTTTTACCAAGAAGTAGAAAAATAAAGAATTTCAAAAATATCCAATAATAAAAAAATTTAAGAAGTTTAACTTCTTTAAATTAATATATTCTATATTTGTGAAAAAATACATTATCTGGTGAATAAAACAATATATTCTTAAAAAAATTTAGATTTCAAAAGACAAAATTTATCATTTTTTGAATTTTAAATTTAAAATTTAATTTTTTATTTAAAATAGAAAAATAAAATAAAGTCCAGTAACATTAGGAAGGCAAAAAAAAAGATGAAAATTTTTATTTTTAAATTTTAAAACTAAAAAAATTATTTTTTTACCAAGAAGTAGAAAAATAAAGAATTTTAACAATACCCAATAATAAAAAAATTTAAAAAGTTTAAATTTTTAAAATTAATTTATTTTTATTTGTGAAAAAATAGCGTTACTCGGTGAATAAAAAAATATATAGTCTTGAAAAAAAATTAGGATTTCAAAAGACAAAATTTATCATTTTTCTGAATTTTTAAATTTTATAAATTTATTTTTTTATTTAAAATAGAATAATAAAATAAAGTCCAGCAATATTAGGAAGACAAAAAAAAGATGAAAACTTTTATTTTTAAATTTTGAAACAGAAAATATTATTTTTTTACCAAGAAGTAGAAAAATAAAGACTTTCAAAAATATCCAATAATAAAAAAATTTAAGAAGTTTAACTTCTTTAAATTAATATATTCTATATTTGTGAAAAAATAGCATTATCTGGTGATAAAAGAATATATTCTTAAAAAAATTTAGGATTTCAAAAGACAAAATTTATCATTTTTTTGATTTTTAAATTAAAAATTTAATTTTTTATTTAAAATAGAAAAATAAAATAAAGCCAGTAACATTAGGAAGGCAAAAAAAAAGATGAAAACTTTTTATTTTTAAATTTTGAAACTAAAAATATTATTTTTTTACCAAGAAGTAGAAAAATAAAGAATTTTAACAATACCCAATAATAAAAAAATTTAAAAAGTTTAAATTTTTAAAATTAATTTATTTATATTTGTGAAAAAATAGCGTTACTCGGTGAATAAAAAAATATATAGTCTTGAAAAAAATTAGGATTTCAAAAGACAAAATTTATCATTTTTCTGAATTTTTAAATTTTATAAATTTATTTTTTATTTAAAATAGAATAATAAAATAAAGTCCAGCAATATTAGAAGACAAAAAAAAGATGAAAACCTTTTATTTTTAAATTTGAAACAGAAAATATTATTTTTTTACCAAGAAGTAGAAAAATAAAGACTTTCAAAAATATCCAATAATAAAAAAATTTAAGAAGTTTAACTTTTTAAATTAATATATCTATATTTTGAAAAAATATCATTATCTGGTGAATAAAAGAATATATTCTTGAAAAAAATTAGGATTTCAAAAGACAAAATTTATCATTTTTTTGAATTTTTAAATTTAAAAATTTAATTTTTTATTTAAAATAGAAAAAAATAAAGTCCAGTAACATTAGGAAGGCAAAAAAAAAGATGAAAACTTTTTATTTTTAAATTTTGAAACTAAAAAATATATTTTTTTACAAAGAAGTAGAAAAATAAAGAATTTTAACAATACCCAATAATAAAAAAATTTAAAAAGTTTAAATTTTTAAAATTAATTTATTCTATATTTGTGAAAAAAAGCGTTACTCATGAATAAAAAAATATATTCTTGAAAAAAATTAGGATTTCAAAAGACAAAATTTATCATTTTTTTGAATTTTCAAATTTTATAAATTTATTTTTATTTAAAATAGAATCATAAAATAAAGTCCAGCAATATTAGGAAGACAAAAAAAAGATGAAAACTTTTTATTTTTAATTTTGAAACTAAAAAAATTATTTTTTTACCAAGAAGTAGAAAAATAAAGAATTTTAACAATACCCAATAAAAAAAAATTTAAAAGTTTAAATTTTTAAAATTAATTTATTCTATATTTGTGAAAAAATAGCATTACTCGGTGAATAAAAAAATATATAGTATTAAAAAAATTAGGATTTCAAAAGACAAAATTTATCATTTTTCTGAATTTTTAAATTTTATAATTTATTTTTTATTTAATAGAATAATAAAATAAAGTCCAGCAATATTAGGAAGACAAAAAAAAGATGAAAACCTTTTATTTTTAAATTTTGAAACAGAAAATATTATTTTTTACCAAGAAGTAGAAAAATAAAGACTTTCAAAAATATCCAATAATAAAAAAATTTAAGAAGTTTAACTTCTTTAAATTAATATATTCTATATTTGTGAAAAAATACATTATCTGGTGAATAAAAAATATATTCTTAAAAAAAATTTAGGATTTCAAAAGACAAAATTTATCATTTTTTGAATTTTTAAATTTAAAAATTTAATTTTTTATTTAAAATAGAAAAATAAAATAAAGTCCAGTAACATTAGGAAGGCAAAAAAAAAGATGAAAATTTTTATTTTTAAATTTTGAAACTAAAAAAATTATTTTTTTACCAAGAAGTAGAAAAATAAAGAATTTTAACAATACCCAATAATAAAAAAATTTAAAAAGTTTAAATTTTTAAAATTAATTTATTCTATATTTGTGAAAAAATAGCGTTACTCGGTGAATAAAAAAATATATAGTCTTGAAAAAAAATTAGGATTTCAAAAGACAAAATTTATCATTTTTCTGAATTTTTAAATTTTATAAATTTATTTTTTTATTTAAAATAGAATAATAAAATAAAGTCCAGCAATATTAGGAAGACAAAAAAAAGATGAAAACTTTTTATTTTTAAATTTTGAAACAGAAAATATTATTTTTTTACCAAGAAGTAGAAAAATAAAGACTTTCAAAAATATCCAATAATAAAAAAATTTAAGAAGTTTAACTTCTTTAAATTAATATATTCTATATTTGTGAAAAAATAGCATTATCTGGTGAATAAAAAATATATTCTTAAAAAAATTTAGGATTTCAAAAGACAAAATTTATCATTTTTTGAATTTTTAAATTTAAAAATTTAATTTTTTATTTAAAATAGAAAAATAAAATAAAGTCCAGTAACATTAGGAAGGCAAAAAAAAAGATGAAAAATTTTTATTTTTAAATTTTAAAACTAAAAAAATTATTTTTTTACCAAGAAGTAGAAAAATAAAGAATTTTAACAATACCCAATAATAAAAAAATTTAAAAAGTTTAAATTTTTAAAATTAATTTATTTTTATTTGTGAAAAAATAGCGTTACTCGGTGAATAAAAAAAATATATAGTCTTGAAAAAAAATTAGGATTTCAAAAGACAAAATTTATCATTTTTCTGAATTTTTAAATTTTATAAATTTATTTTTTTATTTAAAATAGAATAATAAAATAAAGTCCAGCAATATTAGGAAGACAAAAAAAAGATGAAAACTTTTATTTTTAAATTTTGAAACAGAAAATATTATTTTTTACCAAGAAGTAGAAAAATAAAGACTTTCAAAAATATCCAATAATAAAAAAATTTAAGAAGTTTAACTTCTTTAAATTAATATATTCTATATTTTGAAAAAATAGCATATCTGGTGAATAAAAGAATATATTCTTAAAAAAATTTAGGATTTCAAAATACAAAATTTATCATTTTTTTGAATTTTTAAATTTAAAAATTTAATTTTTTATTTAAAATAGAAAAATAAAATAAAGTCCAGTAACATTAGAAAGGCAAAAAAAAAGATGAAAATTTTTATTTTTAAATTTTGAAACTAAAAAAATTATTTTTTACCAAGAAGTAGAAAAATAAAGAATTTTAACAATACCCAATAATAAAAAAATTTAAAAAGTTTAAATTTTTAAAATTAATTTATTTATATTTGTGAAAAAATAGCGTTACTCGGTGAATAAAAAAAATATATGTCTTGAAAAAAATTAGGATTTCAAAAGCAAAATTTATCATTTTTCTAATTTTTAAATTTTATAAATTTATTTTTTTATTTAAAATAGAATAATAAAATAAAGTCCAGCAATATTAGGAAGACAAAAAAAAGATGAAAACTTTTTATTTTTAAATTTTGAAAAGAAAATATTATTTTTTTACCAAGAAGTAGAAAAATAAAGACTTTCATAAATATCCAATAATAAAAAAATTTAAGAAGTTTAACTTCTTTAAATTAATATATTCTATATTTGTGAAAAAATAGCATTATCTGGTGAATAAAAGAATATATTCTTGAAAAAAAATTAGGATTTCAAAAGACAAAATTTATCATTTTTTGAATTTTTAAATTTAAAAATTTAATTTTTTTTAAAATAGAAAAAAATAAAGTCCAGTAACATTAGGAAGGCAAAAAAAAAGATGAAAACTTTTTATTTTTAAATTTTGAAACTAAAAAATATATTTTTTACCAAGAAGTAGAAAAATAAAGAATTTTAACAATACCCAATAATAAAAAAATTTAAAAAGTTTAAATTTTTAAAATTAATTTATTCTATATTTGTGAAAAAAAGCGTTACTCGTGAATAAAAAAATATATTCTTGAAAAAAATTAGGATTTCAAAAGACAAAATTTATCATTTTTTGAATTTTCAAATTTTATAAATTTATTTTTATTTAAAATAGAATATAAAATAAAGTCCAGCAATATTAGGAAGACAAAAAAAAGATGAAAACTTTTTATTTTTAATTTTGAAACTAAAAAATTATTTTTTTACCAAGAAGTAGAAAAATAAAGAATTTTAACAATACCCAATAATAAAAAAATTTAAAAGTTTAAATTTTTAAAATTAATTTATTCTATATTTGTGAAAAAATAGCATTACTCGGTGAATAAAAAAATATATTCTTAAAAAAATTAGGATTTCAAAAGACAAAATTTATCATTTTTCTGAATTTTTAAATTTTATAATTTATTTTTTATTTAAATAGAATAATAAAATAAAGTCCAGCAATATTAGGAAGACAAAAAAAAGATGAAAACCTTTTATTTTTAAATTTTGAAACAGAAAATATTATTTTTTTACCAAGAAGTAGAAAAATAAAGACTTTCAAAAATATCCAATAATAAAAAAATTTAAGAAGTTTAACTTCTTTAAATTAATATATTCTATATTTGTGAAAAAATAGCATTATCTGGTGAATAAAAAATATATTCTTAAAAAAATTTAGATTTCAAAAGACAAAATTTATCATTTTTTGAATTTTTAAATTTAAAAATTTAATTTTTTATTTAAAATAGAAAAATAAAATAAAGTCCAGTAACATTAGGAAGGCAAAAAAAAAGATGAAAATTTTTATTTTTAAATTTTGAAACTAAAAAAATTATTTTTTTACCAAGAAGTAGAAAAATAAAGAATTTTAACAATACCCAATAATAAAAAAATTTAAAAAGTTTAAATTTTTAAAATTAATTTATTCTATATTTGTGAAAAAATAGCGTTACTCGGTGAATAAAAAAATATATAGTCTTGAAAAAAAATTAGGATTTCAAAAGACAAAATTTATCATTTTTCTGAATTTTTAAATTTTATAAATTTATTTTTTTATTTAAAATAGAATAATAAAATAAAGTCCAGCAATATTAGGAAGACAAAAAAAAGATGAAAACTTTTTATTTTTAAATTTTGAAACAGAAAATATTATTTTTTTACCAAGAAGTAGAAAAATAAAGACTTTCAAAAATATCCAATAATAAAAAAATTTAAGAAGTTTAACTTTTTAAATTAATATATTCTATATTTGTGAAAAAATAGCATTATCTGGTGAATAAAAGAATATATTCTTAAAAAAAATTTAGGATTTCAAAAACAAAATTTATCATTTTTTGAATTTTTAAATTTAAAAATTTAATTTTTTATTTAAAATAGAAAAATAAAATAAAGTCCAGTAACATTAGAAGGCAAAAAAAAAGATGAAAATTTTTATTTTTAAATTTTGAAACTAAAAAATTATTTTTTTACCAAGAAGTAGAAAAATAAAGAATTTTAACAATACCCAATAATAAAAAAATTTAAAAAGTTTAAATTTTTAAAATTAATTTATTCTATATTTGTGAAAAAATAGCGTTACTCGGTGAATAAAAAAATATATAGTCTTGAAAAAAATTAGGATTTCAAAAGCAAAATTTATCATTTTTCTAATTTTTAAATTTTATAAATTTATTTTTTTATTTAAAATAGAATAATAAAATAAAGTCCAGCAATATTAGGAAGACAAAAAAAAGATGAAAACTTTTATTTTTAAATTTTGAAAAGAAAATATTATTTTTTACCAAGAAGTAGAAAAATAAAGACTTTCAAAATATCCAATAATAAAAAAATTTAAGAAGTTTAACTTTTTAAATTAATATATTCTATATTTGTGAAAAAATAGCATTATCTGGTGAATAAAAGAATATATTCTTGAAAAAAAATTAGGATTTCAAAAGACAAAATTTATCATTTTTTGAATTTTTAAATTTAAAAATTTAATTTTTTTTTAAAAAGAAAAAAATAAAGTCCAGTAACATTAGGAAGGCAAAAAAAAGATGAAAACTTTTTATTTTTAAATTTTGAAACTAAAAAATATATTTTTTACAAAGAAGTAGAAAAATAAAGAATTTTAACAATACCCAATAATAAAAAAATTTAAAAGTTTAAATTTTTAAAATTAATTTATTCTATATTTGTGAAAAAAAGCGTTACTCGTGAATAAAAAAATATATTCTTGAAAAAAATTAGGATTTCAAAAGACAAAATTTATCATTTTTTGAATTTTAAATTTTATAAATTTATTTTTTATTTAAAATAGAATAATAAAATAAAGTCCAGCAATATTAGGAAGCAAAAAAAAGATGAAAACTTTTTATTTTTAAATTTTGAAACTAAAAAAATTATTTTTTTACCAAGAAGTAGAAAAATAAAGAATTTTAACAATACCCAATAATAAAAAAATTTAAAAGTTTAAATTTTTAAAATTAATTTATTCTATATTTGTGAAAAAATAGCGTTACTCGGTGAATAAAAAAATATATTCTTAAAAAAATTAGGATTTCAAAAGACAAAATTTATCATTTTTCTGAATTTTTAAATTTTATAAATTTATTTTTTATTTAAATAGAATAATAAAATAAAGTCCAGCAATATTAGGAAGACAAAAAAAAGATGAAAACCTTTTATTTTTAAATTTTGAAACAGAAAATATTATTTTTTACCAAGAAGTAGAAAAATAAAGACTTTCAAAAATATCCAATAATAAAAAAATTTAAGAAGTTTAACTTTTTAAATTAATATATTCTATATTTGTGAAAAAATACATTATCTGGTGAATAAAAAATATATTCTTAAAAAAAATTTAGGATTTCAAAAGACAAAATTTATCATTTTTTGAATTTTTAAATTTAAAATTTAATTTTTTATTTAAAATAGAAAAATAAAATAAAGTCCAGTAACATTAGGAAGGCAAAAAAAAGATGAAAACTTTTTATTTTTAAATTTTGAAACTAAAAAAATTATTTTTTACCAAGAAGTAGAAAAATAAAGAATTTTAACAATACCCAATAATAAAAAAATTTAAAAAGTTTAAATTTTTAAAATTAATTTATTCTATATTTGTGAAAAAATAGCGTTACTCGGTGAATAAAAAAAATATATTCTTGAAAAAAAATTAGGATTTCAAAAGACAAAATTTATCATTTTTCTGAATTTTTAAATTTTATAAATTTATTTTTTTATTTAAAATAGAATAATAAAATAAAGTCCAGCAATATTAGGAAGACAAAAAAAAGATGAAAACTTTTTATTTTTAAATTTTGAAACAGAAAATATTATTTTTTACCAAGAAGTAGAAAAATAAAGACTTTCAAAAATATCCAATAATAAAAAAATTTAAGAAGTTTAACTTTTTAAATTAATATATTCTATATTTGTGAAAAAATAGCATTATCTGGTGAATAAAAGAATATATTCTTGAAAAAAATTTAGGATTTCAAAAACAAAATTTATCATTTTTTGAATTTTAAATTTAAAAATTTAATTTTTTATTTAAAATAGAAAAATAAAATAAAGTCCAGTAACATTAGGAAGGCAAAAAAAAAGATGAAAACTTTTTATTTTTAAATTTTGAAACTAAAAAATTATTTTTTTACCAAGAAGTAGAAAAATAAAGAATTTTAACAATACCCAATAATAAAAAAATTTAAAAAGTTTAAATTTTTAAAATTAATTTATTCTATATTTGTGAAAAAATAGCGTTACTCGGTGAATAAAAAAATATATTCTTGAAAAAAATTAGGATTTCAAAAGACAAAATTTATCATTTTTCTAATTTTTAAATTTTATAAATTTATTTTTTATTTAAAATAGAATAATAAAATAAAGTCCAGCAATATTAGGAAGACAAAAAAAAGATGAAAACTTTTATTTTTAAATTTTGAAAAGAAAATATTATTTTTTTACCAAGAAGTAGAAAAATAAAGACTTTCAAAATATCCAATAATAAAAAAATTTAAGAAGTTTAACTTTTTAAATTAATATATTCTATATTTGTGAAAAAATAGCATTATCTGGTGAATAAAAGAATATATTCTTGAAAAAAAATTAGGATTTCAAAAGACAAAATTTATCATTTTTTGAATTTTTAAATTTAAAATTTATTTTTATTTAAAATAGAAAAAAATAAAGTCCAGTAAATTAGGAAGGCAAAAAAAAGATGAAAACTTTTTATTTTTAAATTTTGAAATAAAAAATATATTTTTTACAAGAAGTAGAAAAATAAAGAATTTTAACAATACCCAATAATAAAAAATTTAAAAAGTTTAAATTTTTAAATTAATTTATTCTATATTTGTGAAAAAATAGCGTTACTGGTGAATAAAAAAATATATTCTTGAAAAAAATTAGGATTTCAAAAGACAAAATTTATCATTTTTTGAATTTTAAATTTTATAAATTTATTTTTTATTTAAAATAGAATAATAAAATAAAGTCCAGTAATATTAGGAAGACAAAAAAAAGATGAAAACTTTTTATTTTTAAATTTTGAAACTAAAAAATTATTTTTTTACCAAGAAGTAGAAAAATAAAGAATTTTAACAATACCCAATAATAAAAAATTTAAAAAGTTTAAATTTTTAAAATTAATTTATTCTATATTTGTGAAAAAATAGCGTTACTCGGTGAATAAAAAAATATATTCTTGAAAAAAAATTAGGATTTCAAAAGACAAAATTTATCATTTTTCTGAATTTTAAATTTTATAAATTTATTTTTTATTTAAAATAGAATAATAAAATAAAGTCCAGCAATATTAGGAAGACAAAAAAAAGATGAAAACTTTTATTTTTAAATTTTGAAACAAAAAATTATTTTTTACCAAGAAGTAGAAAAATAAAGATTTAAAATACCAATAATAAAAAAATTTAAAAGTTTAACTTTTTAAATTAATTATTCTATATTTGTGAAAAAATAGCTTATCGGTGAATAAAAAATATATTCTTGAAAAAAATTAGGATTTCAAAAGACAAAATTTATCATTTTTTGAATTTTTAAATTTAAAATTTATTTTTATTTAAAATAGAAAATAAAATAAAGTCCAGTAAATTAGGAAGCAAAAAAAAAGATGAAAACTTTTTATTTTTAAATTTTGAAACTAAAAAATTATTTTTTTACCAAGAAGTAGAAAAATAAAGAATTTAACAATACCCAATAATAAAAAAATTTAAAAGTTTAAATTTTTAAAATTAATTTATTCTATATTTGTGAAAAAATAGCGTTACTCGGTGAATAAAAAAATATATTCTTGAAAAAAAATTAGGATTTCAAAAGACAAAATTTATCATTTTTCTGAATTTTAAATTTTATAAATTTATTTTTTATTTAAAATAGAATAATAAAATAAAGTCCAGCAATATTAGGAAGACAAAAAAAAGATGAAAACTTTTATTTTTAAATTTTGAAACAGAAAATATTATTTTTTACCAAGAAGTAGAAAAATAAAGACTTTCAAAAATATCCAATAATAAAAAAATTTAAGAAGTTTAACTTTTTAAATTAATATATTCTATATTTGTGAAAAAATAGCATTATCTGGTGAATAAAAGAATATATTCTTGAAAAAAATTTAGGATTTCAAAAGACAAAATTTATCATTTTTTTGAATTTTTAAATTTAAAAATTTAATTTTTTATTTAAAATAGAAAAATAAAATAAAGTCCAGTAACATTAGGAAGGCAAAAAAAAAGATGAAAACTTTTTATTTTTAAATTTTGAAACTAAAAAATTATTTTTTACCAAGAAGTAGAAAAATAAAGAATTTTAACAATACCCAATAATAAAAAAATTTAAAAAGTTTAAATTTTTAAAATTAATTTATTCTATATTTGTGAAAAAATAGCGTTACTCGGTGAATAAAAAAATATATTCTTGAAAAAAAATTAGGATTTCAAAAGACAAAATTTATCATTTTTCTGAATTTTAAATTTTATAAATTTATTTTTTATTTAAAATAGAATAATAAAATAAAGTCCAGCAATATTAGGAAGACAAAAAAAAGATGAAAACTTTTATTTTTAAATTTTGAAACAGAAAATATTTTTTTACCAAGAAGTAGAAAAATAAAGATTTAAAAATATCCAATAATAAAAAATTTAAGAAGTTTAACTTTTTAAATTAATATATTCTATATTTGTGAAAAAATAGCATTATCTGGTGAATAAAAAATATATTCTTGAAAAAAATTTAGGATTTCAAAAACAAAATTTATCATTTTTTGAATTTTAAATTTAAAATTTATTTTTTATTTAAAATAGAAAATAAAATAAAGTCCAGTAATATTAGGAAGCAAAAAAAAGATGAAAACTTTTATTTTTAAATTTTGAAACAAAAAATTATTTTTTACCAAGAAGTAGAAAAATAAAGATTTAAAAATATCCAATAATAAAAAAATTTAAGAAGTTTAACTTTTTAAATTAATATATTCTATATTTGTGAAAAAATAGCATTATCTGGTGAATAAAGAATATATTCTTGAAAAAAATTTAGGATTTCAAAAGACAAAATTTATCATTTTTTTGAATTTTAAATTTAAAAATTTATTTTTTATTTAAAATAGAAAATAAAATAAAGTCCAGTAAATTAGGAAGGCAAAAAAAAAGATGAAAACTTTTATTTTTAAATTTTGAAACTAAAAAAATTATTTTTTACCAAGAAGTAGAAAAATAAAGAATTTTAACAATACCAATAATAAAAAAATTTAAAAGTTTAAATTTTTAAAATTAATTTATTCTATATTTGTGAAAAAATAGCGTTACTCGGTGAATAAAAAAATATAGTCTTGAAAAAAATTAGGATTTCAAAAGACAAAATTATCATTTTTCTGAATTTTAAATTTTATAAATTTATTTTTTATTTAAAATAGAATAATAAAATAAAGTCCAGCAATATTAGGAAGACAAAAAAAAGATGAAAACCTTTTATTTTTAAATTTTGAAACAGAAAATATTATTTTTTTACCAAGAAGTAGAAAAATAAAGACTTTAAAAATATCCAATAATAAAAAAATTTAAGAAGTTTAACTTTTTAAATTAATATATTCTATATTTGTGAAAAAATAGCATTATCTGGTGAATAAAAGAATATATTCTTGAAAAAAATTTAGGATTTCAAAAGACAAAATTTATCATTTTTTTAATTTTAAATTTAAAATTTAATTTTTTATTTAAAATAGAAAAATAAAATAAAGTCCAGTAACATTAGGAAGGCAAAAAAAAAGATGAAAACTTTTTATTTTTAAATTTTGAAACTAAAAAAATTATTTTTTTACCAAGAAGTAGAAAAATAAAGAATTTTAACAATACCCAATAATAAAAAAATTTAAAAGTTTAAATTTTTAAAATTAATTTATTCTATATTTGTGAAAAAATAGCGTTACTCGGTGAATAAAAAAATATATTCTTGAAAAAAAATTAGGATTTCAAAAGACAAAATTTATCATTTTTCTGAATTTTTAAATTTTATAAATTTATTTTTTATTTAAAATAGAATAATAAAATAAAGTCCAGCAATATTAGGAAGACAAAAAAAAGATGAAAACTTTTATTTTTAAATTTTGAAACAGAAAATATTATTTTTACCAAGAAGTAGAAAAATAAAGACTTTCAAAAATATCCAATAATAAAAAATTTAAGAAGTTTAACTTTTTAAATTAATATATTCTATATTTGTGAAAAAAATAGCATTATCTGGTGAATAAAAGAATATATTCTTGAAAAAAATTTAGGATTTCAAAAGACAAAATTTATCATTTTTTTGAATTTTAAATTTAAAAATTTAATTTTTTATTTAAAATAGAAAATAAAATAAAGTCCAGTAACATTAGGAAGGCAAAAAAAAAGATGAAAACTTTTTATTTTTAAATTTTGAAACTAAAAAAATTATTTTTTTACCAAGAAGTAGAAAAATAAAGAATTTTAACAATACCCAATAATAAAAAAATTTAAAAGTTTAAATTTTTAAAATTAATTTATTCTATATTTGTGAAAAAATAGCGTTACTCGGTGAATAAAAAAAATATAGTCTTGAAAAAAAATTAGGATTTCAAAAGACAAAATTTATCATTTTTCTGAATTTTTAAATTTTATAAATTTATTTTTTATTTAAAATAGAATAATAAATAAAGTCCAGCAATATTAGGAAGACAAAAAAAAGATGAAAACCTTTTATTTTTAAATTTTGAAACAGAAAATATTATTTTTTTACCAAGAAGTAGAAAAATAAAGACTTTAAAAATATCCAATAATAAAAAATTTAAGAAGTTTAACTTTTTTAAATTAATATATTCTATATTTGTGAAAAAATAGCATTATCTGGTGAATAAAAGAATATATTCTTGAAAAAAAATTAGGATTTCAAAAGACAAAATTTATCATTTTTTTGAATTTTTAAATTTAAAATTTAATTTTTTATTTAAAATAGAAAAATAAAATAAAGTCCAGTAACATTAGGAAGGCAAAAAAAAAGATGAAAACTTTTATTTTTAAATTTTGAAACTAAAAAATTATTTTTTACAAGAAGTAGAAAAATAAAGAATTTTAACAATACCCAATAATAAAAAAATTAAAAATTTAAATTTTAAAATTAATTTATTCTATATTTGTGAAAAAATAGCGTTACTGGTGAATAAAAAAAATATATTCTTGAAAAAAAATTAGGATTTCAAAAGACAAAATTTATCATTTTCTGAATTTTCAAATTTTATAAATTTTTTTTATTTAAAATAGAATAATAAAATAAAGTCCAGCAATATTAGGAAGACAAAAAAAAAGATGAAAACCTTTTATTTTTAAATTTTGAAACAGAAAATATTTTTTTTACCAAGAAGTAGAAAAATAAAATTAAAAATATCAATAATAAAAAAATTAAAATTTAACTTTTAAATTAATATATTCTATATTTGTGAAAAAATAGCATTATCTGGTGAATAAAAGAATATATTTTGAAAAAAAATTTAGGATTTCAAAAGACAAAATTTATCATTTTTTAATTTTAAATTTAAAATTATTTTTATTTAAAATAGAAAATAAAATAAAGTCAGTAAATTAGGAAGGCAAAAAAAAAGATGAAAACTTTTATTTTAAATTTTGAAACTAAAAAATTATTTTTTTACCAAGAAGTAGAAAAATAAAGAATTTTAACAATACCCAATAATAAAAAAAATTTAAAAAAAAAAAAAAAAAAAAAAAAAAAAAAAAAAAAAAAAAAAAAAAAATTTATAATTTTTAATTAATTTATTTATATTTTGAAAAAATAGCGTTATCGAATAAAAATAAAAAAAAAATATATTGCTTGAAAAAAAATTAGGATTTCAAAAGACAAATTTATCAATTATTTCTTTATGAAAAATTTTTAAAATATAAAAATTTAATTTAAAATAGAATATTTAGAGTGCTAATCTTAAAGGTTTGGTCCAAAATTGGGCCAACGACAAAAATAAGTGAACCGGGCCTAAGTGGCCCAAGACCCAACATATATAAACATTAGTTATGAGCATTTCAGCTCATTTTGCCCTAAATAAGGAGTGTGGGGCACTGAATTGAGAAGAGAGAAGAGAAGAGAGAAGAAAGAGAGAAAACCTAACTCTCTTTGATCTTCAAACCACCATAACTTGAGTTACGGAGCTCCGGTTGACAAGCCGTTTGCGGTCACGCGTCACTCTTCTCATCCTCTACAATTATATCTAAGCTTCGTGGTGAGTATTCCATTCATCTCTGCCCAATTTCGAAATTCCCCACTGTTACACGTTTTTGGTAGTTAGTGTGAATCTTGTGATTTTGGGGTTTAAGGATACTCCAACATGGATTCCAAGTGGGTTCTATCCCTACTTCATATGGGCTGAGGTAAGAAGTGTTCAAAACCCTTGTGATTTGTCATTTTTATGAGCCCTAGGTTGATGTATGTATGTGATATTGATTATGTTAGTGTATTTGATGATCTTGGTGCACAATTGGGAGATTGGTGTTGCTTGAGGAGCTTTATTGAGGCTTGGGGCTAAGTTGGTGGAGACTTCTAAAGAAGAGGCTCAATTGGTTGGCTACAAGAGGTACAGTTTAAGTTTCATTTAAGTACCATGTGGTGTGATGAGAATTCCTAGGCTAGATGCCCCTAGGATTAAGTTTGGATTGTGTAAATGGTTGGTGCTAATATGCATAGTTGGTATGTAAGTGAATTAATGATTGGGTTGAGAATTGTGTGGCCTTGTATGCTTGGTGTATTGAGAATTTGATGCATTGGATAATGAGTATTAACTTGTGGTTTATGTATTTAAATTATGAAATTGGGTCGGAGGCCGTGAATTTTGGGCCGGAGGCCGGAAAGAGGTAAGTAAGGTAAGTTGATGTGTGCATTGTATGATGACACAAGTGATTGGATGAATTTCAGATAATGAATATATGAATGATTGGGTTGGTTATTGAATAATAAGGTTTGAGGAGTTGAAGTGTGGAACTTGGTAATTTTGGGTGAAATTAGGTAGATGAGGCATGTTTGATTTTGGTTGAGATATATTATGTGGTCATATATGTGATCATGATTATTGATGCCTTGATGGTATGATGATACATGAGAGACATGTATGTTGTAATATATGCTTGAGGAATGATTAAGGTTGATTTGTGGGTGAAACCACGTGATAGTGAGTATGATATTGATTATGTATAATGATGGTTGATTGGGAATAGTATTGTTGGAAATTGGGATGAGGATGGATGTATAACATGTTGATGTGTTTGTAATTTAGCCATTTGTTTGAAATGGGGTAAAAATGGTTATATACAGTTTTGTGAATCGTGGTAAAGTGTTAATGTATGAGTGAGGAGGCTTGATGTTGATTTTGGTATACTTTGATTGATTTCAAAAAGGGTTGAAACTAGCATGTTTTGATTGATTTTGAAAATGGTTGAAAATGGCTTGTTTTGAAAAGGGCACCTTGTGGTTTGTATGAAAACATAATTTTTGGGCATACTTTGATGGGACATAACTTGGACTCTGGATCTCCATTTTGTGCCAAACTTGTTTAGAAGTTAAAATTGGATCCGGGATGTCCATGTTGTTCGAACAACGGGCGAAAAACGATTTTAAAATGAGAAAGTTATGTCCGTCGGAAGATTGGGGTTGAATCTGTGAATTCTGCAACTTTTAACTTAGAAAAATTTTTAGCAGAATGACCCTCCACGCGTAGGCGTACTTGGCACGTATGCGTCGTTCTTCAAGAAGGCATCATCCACGCGTGCGCGTGGTGTGTCGTGCGCGTCGATGCGCTGCACCAATGCCCAGCCATTTTCCTGAGAGTTGTGCCAGAGTTGTGCCATATTTGTGCCTGGCGCAAATGCACCCACGCGTACCGTGGCTGACGCGTACGGTCGTCTGGTTGTGTTTCAATCCGCGCGTCCGCGTGTATGACGCATACGCGTCGATGAGCTTTGTGGCCATCCACGCGTGCGCATGGAGTACGCGTACGCGTGGACCTGTTTTCATCCCAAAGTTGATTTTTGAGTTTTAAAAACTAAATCTCATACTTCTAAGCCTCCAATCTCACCCCTTATGTATTAAATCATTATGATATGCCTAGCAATGAGAGAGAGCTAGGGGATGTGGTAACTTACGAGTGAAGCAAGGGGAAAAGTTATGATCAATGATGATCAACGATGATATATGAGATATGGAGATGACGGTGGAAGTACCATGTATGCCATGAGCCGAAGGGCTATATTTATGATAATGGCTGGTTCTTGATTAAACCATGAGCCGGATGGCTGATTATTGCCGGTTATAGCAAACCATATGAATGGCTGATATAAATGCATATAGACTAATAATAATGTGTTAAATGGATAATAATGAAGATGTTTGAAATGTGATGTGTAACCCCGGGTAGTAGGCAGTGCGTTGTCCACTTGCTCCGGGTATGAAATGAAAAAGGATGTTTATGATAAATGAGTTTAATTATGGAGTTTGAATGAATGTATTTGTGATACCTGGTAGTAGTAGTAAGGGTTGTGGTTCGTCCCACTTGCTCCAGGTTTAATGTTTGAGATTGATAACAATGATGATTTGATAATATGAATTGAGATTGAATGAATATATGTTTGAGATACCTGGGGCAGTAGTAAGGGTTGTGGTTCGTCCCGCTTGCTCCGGGTCCAATGCTTAAGATACCTGGCAGTAGCAAGGGTTTTGGTTCGTCCCACTTGCTCCAGGTCAGAGATTTGTGACGCCTGGGTAGTAGCCGCAGTAGTGGTTGAATCCACTCGCTCCAGTTGAGCTTTTAAACACCCACCTGCGGTAGTAGCCGCAGTAGTGGTTATTCCACTGGCTCTGGGTTGAGCGGGTAGTAGCAAGGGAGTTGTAGCTCAAAACCTACTTGGCTCCGCAAGGGGTTTTTCTATCCAATAGTTAGCTACCAGGACATGTCGGGTTGGCTATATAACCGACAGATGAAATCATCAGCCATAGGCAGGCATATATCATTTGCATATGTTTGAATTGTTTGGGTTTGCCTATTTGTTTTGGATTTCTACATCATATATGCTATGTTACCTGATTATGTGCTACTTGTTCTACTTGTACCTATTTGTGTATTACTTGCCTGTAATTCTTGTGTTTGTACAACTGAGAGGCCCTCATGCTGGTGTCGGTGGATGTTGGAGGCTGTTCTTGATGAGAATGATTTGATGATATGATTTCATGATGATGATGATCATTGAATGAGATAATTTGATCTCCCTGGGAAGACGCAGTGATGTGGTTTCACTAGCTCCAGGTGAGGGTATATGTATTGATACAAAATTGCTGAGTAGAACAACTGGTGATGGGTTTTGCTTATGATTCTGAGTCTGATTCGTGGAGGAGTCACGAGTTGGGAAACATGTGTAATAGGAACTAGATTAGTATCCCCTTACGACAGTTGTCTATTCACAGATTAGTGAGAATCTAGCTGGATTTTGTGAAGAAGTTTAGGATGCTTAGTGAGTTTTTATGCAGTGCATTGTATTTATTTGGCACTTTTACCGTACTGGGAACCCATGGGCCCGGGGTTCTCATTCCGTTATATCTCTTGTTTTCAGATACAGGTCCAGGTAACAGAATGCTGTCGTTCGTCTGAGAGACGCGAAGATCTTTATTTTCTCTACTCTGTTTTTGCTTAGAATCTCTCACCTTTGTCGAAATTATTATTATTATTGAACTCTGTTGAACTTCTATAAGCTCTCATGTTTCCTTTTAGAGAGTAGTTATACTATTGTCAGCTACTTTCATATTTACCCAGCGGCCTAAACTTCGCGGTCGCGACTAGGCTATTACTTATGTATATATATCATGTGTTATCTATCTCTTAATCTCTTATGCCTTGTTCGTATATCGCTTTCAGCTTCACGTTTAACTTTTCGTTGTCGAAACGTGGGTGATACGTCTTCACGATTTTATTTCTACTCTTTTCAGACTTCTCGATTAATACTCCTTTTGTAATTACCTATATTTATATATTAAAAATCCACGTGAGAGTCGTACCACCGTAATATCATTGACTCATGACTCGAGCATAAGGATTTGAATATTAGGGTGTTACATTATGGTATCAGAGCAGTTCATCCTCGTGAGCCTGAGGGATGGAACTGCTTATGCTTCAATGCATACTCTGAGTCTGTGCCTGTGCTAGTTAGGTATCTAACCGATACATCTAGCATGAAGTCCATGAGTGTACCTTTGGTACTTTGAAGCACTATACTTCCGATATTGAGACTGATCAACTTGATATCAATTGTTTGGTGTGTATAGGAACCAGATGGCGCCTCGTGGACCCGGTCGGGGACGTGAGAGAGAT